>NW_028248176.1:0-51100 GCF_964263255.1 Lissotriton vulgaris
AAAGTGATTTTCATGCTTCCAGGGGCCCAAAACACAAGATTTATGGAATGGTTAAAAGTGCATGAAAATGGCCAATTTACTCACTCTGAGTTCTCAAAAAGGGTTTCTTCACCCCGGGAAGTTAATTAAATACCATTTGGAGGCATTTAATGTTCGAGCAAAAACGGCTGATTTTCGACAAAAGAGATAACACCCCCCCATTACGTCATGCTTCAGAAATGTGGAAAATGGTCCGTTTTCAAATGTTTTATTTTTGAACGTCAGTTCACATTTGTAGGTGGATCATCAGTGTTAGAGCTAAAATTAGCATGTTTAAAGTGATTTTCATGCTTCCAGGGGCTCGGGAAGTTAATTAAATACCATTTGGAGGCATTTAATGTTCGAGCAAAAACGGCTGATTTTCGACAAAAGAGATAACACCCCCCCATTACGTCATGCTTCAGAAATGTGGAAAATGGTCCGTTTTCAAATGTTTTATTTTTGAACGTCAGTTCACATTTGTAGGTGGATCATCAGTGTTAGAGCTAAAATTAGCATGTTTAAAGTGATTTTCATGCTTCCAGGGGCTCGGGAAGTTAATTAAATACCATTTGGAGGCATTTAATGTTTGAGCAAAAACGGCTGATTTTCGACAAAAGAGATAACACCCCCCCATTACGTCATGCTTCAGAAATGTGGAAAATGGTCCATTTTCAAATGTTTTATTTTTGAACGTCAGTTCACATTTGTAGGTGGATCATCAGTGTTAGAGCTAAAATTAGCATGTTTAAAGTGATTTTCATGCTTCCAGGGGCCCAAAACACAAGATTTATGGAATGGTTAAAAGTGCATGAAAATGGCCAATTTACTCACTCTGAGTTCTCAAAAAGGGTTTCTTCACCCCGGGAAGTTAATTAAATACCATTTGGAGGCATTTAATGTTCGAGCAAAAACGGCTGATTTTCGACAAAAGAGATAACACCCCCCCATTACGTCATGCTTCAGAAATGTGGAAAATGGTCCGTTTTCAAATGTTTTATTTTTGAACGTCAGTTCACATTTGTAGGTGGATCATCAGTGTTAGAGCTAAAATTAGCATGTTTAAAGTGATTTTCATGCTTCCAGGGGCCCAAAACACAAGATTTATGGAATGGTTAAAAGTGCATGAAAATGGCCAATTTACTCACTCTGAGTTCTCAAAAAGGGTTTCTTCACCCCGGGAAGTTAATTAAATACCATTTGGAGGCATTTAATGTTCGAGCAAAAACGGCTGATTTTCGACAAAAGAGATAACACCCCCCCATTACGTCATGCTTCAGAAATGTGGAAAATGGTCCGTTTTCAAATGTTTTATTTTTGAACGTCAGTTCACATTTGTAGGTGGATCATCAGTGTTAGAGCTAAAATTAGCATGTTTAAAGTGATTTTCATGCTTCCAGGGGCTCGGGAAGTTAATTAAATACCATTTGGAGGCATTTAATGTTCGAGCAAAAACGGCTGATTTTCGACAAAAGAGATAACACCCCCCATTACGCCATGCTTCAGAAATGTGGAAAATGGTCCGTTTTCAAATGTTTTATTTTTGAACGTCAGTTCACATTTGTAGGTGGATCATCAGTGTTAGAGCTAAAATTAGCATGTTTAAAGTGATTTTCATGCTTACAGGGGCCCAAAACACAAGATTTATGGAATGGTTAAAAGTGCATGAAAATGGCCAATTTACTCACTCTGAGTTCTCAAAAAGGGTTTCTTCACCCTGGGAAGTTAATTAAATACCATTTGGAGGCATTTAATGTTCGAGCAAAAACGGCTGATTTTCGACAAAAGAGATAACACCCCCCCATTACGTCATGCTTCAGAAATGTGGAAAATGGTCCGTTTTCAAATGTTTTATTTTTGAACGTCAGTTCACATTTGTAGGTGGATCATCAGTGTTAGAGCTAAAATTAGCATGTTTAAAGTGATTTTCATGCTTCCAGGGGCTCGGGAAGTTAATTAAATACCATTTGGAGGCATTTAATGTTCGAGCAAAAACGGCTGATTTTCGACAAAAGAGATAACACCCCCCCATTACGTCATGCTTCAGAAATGTGGAAAATGGTCCGTTTTCAAATGTTTTATTTTTGAACGTCAGTTCACATTTGTAGGTGGATCATCAGTGTTAGAGCTAAAATTAGCATGTTTAAAGTGATTTTCATGCTTCCAGGGGCCCAAAACACAAGATTTATGGAATGGTTGAAAGTGCATGAAAATGGCCAATTTACTCACTCTGAGTTCTCAAAAAGGGTTTCTTCACCCCGGGAAGTTAATTAAATACCATTTGGAGGCATTTAATGTTCGAGCAAAAACGGCTGATTTTCGACAAAAGAGATAACACCCCCCCATTACGTCATGCTTCAGAAATGTGGAAAATGGTCCGTTTTCAAATGTTTTATTTTTGAACGTCAGTTCACATTTGTAGGTGGATCATCAGTGTTAGAGCTAAAATTAGCATGTTTAAAGTGATTTTCATGCTTCCAGTGGCTCGGGAAGTTAATTAAATACCATTTGGAGGCATTTAATGTTCGAGCAAAAACGGCTGATTTTCGACAAAAGAGATAACACCCCCCCATTACGTCATGCTTCAGAAATGTGGAAAATGGTCCGTTTTCAAATGTTTTATTTTTGAACGTCAGTTCACATTTGTAGGTGGATCATCAGTGTTAGAGCTAAAATTAGCATGTTTAAAGTGATTTTCATGCTTCCAGGGGCTCGGGAAGTTAATTAAATACCATTTGGAGGCATTTAATGTTCGAGCAAAAACGGCTGATTTTCGACAAAAGAGATAACACCCCCCCATTACGTCATGCTTCAGAAATGTGGAAAATGGTCCGTTTTCAAATGTTTTATTTTTGAACGTCAGTTCACATTTGTAGGTGGATCATCAGTGTTAGAGCTAAAATTAGCATGTTTAAAGTGATTTTCATGCTTCCAGGGGCCCAAAACACAAGATTTATGGAATGGTTAAAAGTGCATGAAAATGGCCAATTTACTCACTCTGAGTTCTCAAAAAGGGTTTCTTCACCCCGGGAAGTTAATTAAATACCATTTGGAGGCATTTAATGTTCGAGCAAAAACGGCTGATTTTCGACAAAAGAGATAACACCCCCCCATTACGTCATGCTTCAGAAATGTGGAAAATGGTCCGTTTTCAAATGTTTTATTTTTGAACGTCAGTTCACATTTGTAGGTGGATCATCAGTGTTAGAGCTAAAATTAGCATGTTTAAAGTGATTTTCATGCTTCCAGGGGCCCAAAACACAAGATTTATGGAATGGTTAAAAGTGCATGAAAATGGCCAATTTACTCACTCTGAGTTCTCAAAAAGGGTTTCTTCACCCCGGGAAGTTAATTAAATACCATTTGGAGGCATTTAATGTTCGAGCAAAAACGGCTGATTTTCGACAAAAGAGATAACACCCCCCCATTACGTCATGCTTCAGAAATGTGGAAAATGGTCCGTTTTCAAATGTTTTATTTTTGAACGTCAGTTCACATTTGTAGGTGGATCATCAGTGTTAGAGCTAAAATTAGCATGTTTAAAGTGATTTTCATGCTTCCAGGGGCTCGGGAAGTTAATTAAATACCATTTGGAGGCATTTAATGTTCGAGCAAAAACGGCTGATTTTCGACAAAAGAGATAACACCCCCCCATTACGTCATGCTTCAGAAATGTGGAAAATGGTCCGTTTTCAAATGTTTTATTTTTGAACGTCAGTTCACATTTGTAGGTGGATCATCAGTGTTAGAGCTAAAATTAGCATGTTTAAAGTGATTTTCATGCTTCCAGGGGCTCGGGAAGTTAATTAAATACCATTTGGAGGCATTTAATGTTCGAGCAAAAACGGCTGATTTTCGACAAAAGAGATAACACCCCCCCATTACGTCATGCTTCAGAAATGTGGAAAATGGTCCGTTTTCAAATGTTTTATTTTTGAACGTCAGTTCACATTTGTAGGTGGATCATCAATGTTAGAGCTAAAATTAGCATGTTTAAAGTGATTTTCATGCTTCCAGGGGCCCAAAACACAAGATTTATGGAATGGTTAAAAGTGCATGAAAATGGCCAATTTACTCACTCTGAGTTCTCAAAAAGGGTTTCTTCACCCCGGGAAGTTAATTAAATACCATTTGGAGGCATTTAATGTTCGAGCAAAAACGGCTGATTTTCGACAAAAGAGATAACACCCCCCCATTACGTCATGCTTCAGAAATGTGGAAAATGGTCCGTTTTCAAATGTTTTATTTTTGAACGTCAGTTCACATTTGTAGGTGGATCATCAGTGTTAGAGCTAAAATTAGCATGTTTAAAGTGATTTTCATGCTTCCAGGGGCTCGGGAAGTTAATTAAATACCATTTGGAGGCATTTAATGTTCGAGCAAAAACGGCTGATTTTCGACAAAAGAGATAACACCCCCCCATTACGTCATGCCATGCTTCAGAAATGTGGAAAATGGTCCGTTTTCAAATGTTTTATTTTTGAACGTCAGTTCACATTTGTAGGTGGATCATCAGTGTTAGAGCTAAAATTAGCATGTTAAAGTGATTTTCATGCTTCCAGGGGCCCAAAACACAAGATTTATGGAATGGTTAAAAGTGCATGAAAATGGCCAATTTACTCACTCTGAGTTCTCAAAAAGGGTTTCTTCACCCCGGGAAGTTAATTAAATACCATTTGGAGGCATTTAATGTTCGAGCAAAAACGGCTGATTTTCGACAAAAGAGATAACACCCCCCCATTACGTCATGCTTCAGAAATGTGGAAAATGGTCCGTTTTCAAATGTTTTATTTTTGAACGTCAGTTCACATTTGTAGGTGGATCATCAGTGTTAGAGCTAAAATTAGCATGTTTAAAGTGATTTTCATGCTTCCAGGGGCCCAAAACACAAGATTTATGGAATGGTTAAAAGTGCATGAAAATGGCCAATTTACTCACTCTGAGTTCTCAAAAGGGTTTCTTCACCCCGGGAAGTTAATTAAATACCATTTGGAGGCATTTAATGTTCGAGCAAAAACGGCTGATTTTCGACAAAAGAGATAACACCCCCCATTACGTCATGCTTCAGAAATGTGGAAAATGGTCCGTTTTCAAATGTTTTATTTTTGAACGTCAGTTCACATTTGTAGGTGGATCATCAGTGTTAGAGCTAAAATTAGCATGTTTAAAGTGATTTTCATGCTTCCAGGGGCTCGGGAAGTTAATTAAATACCATTTGGAGGCATTTAATGTTCGAGCAAAAACGGCTGATTTTCGACAAAAGAGATAACACCCCCCCATTACGTCATGCTTCAGAAATGTGGAAAATGGTCCGTTTTCAAATGTTTTATTTTTGAACGTCAGTTCACATTTGTAGGTGGATCATCAGTGTTAGAGCTAAAATTAGCATGTTTAAAGTGATTTTCATGCTTCCAGGGGCCCAAACACAAGATTTATGGAATGGTTAAAAGTGCATGAAAATGGCCAATTTACTCACTCTGAGTTCTCAAAAAGGGTTTCTTCACCCCGGGAAGTTAATTAAATACCATTTGGAGGCATTTAATGTTCGAGCAAAAACGGCTGATTTTCGACAAAAGAGATAACACCCCCCCATTACGTCATGCTTCAGAAATGTGGAAAATGGTCCGTTTTCAAATGTTTTATTTTTGAACGTCAGTTCACATTTGTAGGTGGATCATCAGTGTTAGAGCTAAAATTAGCATGTTTAAAGTGATTTTCATGCTTCCAGGGGCTCGGGAAGTTAATTAAATACCATTTGGAGGCATTTAATGTTCGAGCAAAAACGGCTGATTTTCGACAAAAGAGATAACACCCCCCCATTACGTCATGCTTCAGAAATGTGGAAAATGGTCCGTTTTCAAATGTTTTATTTTTGACGTCAGTTCACATTTGTAGGTGGATCATCAGTGTTAGAGCTAAAATTAGCATGTTTAAAGTGATTTTCATGCTTCCAGGGGCTCGGGAAGTTAATTAAATACCATTTGGAGGCATTTAATGTTCGAGCAAAAACGGCTGATTTTCGACAAAAGAGATAACACCCCCCCATTACGTCATGCTTCAGAAATGTGGAAAATGGTCCGTTTTCAAATGTTTTATTTTTGAACGTCAGTTCACATTTGTAGGTGGATCATCAGTGTTAGAGCTAAAATTAGCATGTTTAAAGTGATTTTCATGCTTCCAGGGGCCCAAAACACAAGATTTATGGAATGGTTAAAAGTGCATGAAAATGGCCAATTTACTCACTCTGAGTTCTCAAAAAGGGTTTCTTCACCCCGGGAAGTTAATTAAATACCATTTGGAGGCATTTAATGTTCGAGCAAAAACGGCTGATTTTCGACAAAAGAGATAACACCCCCCCATTACGTCATGCTTCAGAAATGTGGAAAATGGTCCGTTTTCAAATGTTTTATTTTTGAAGGTCAGTTCACATTTGTAGGTGGATCATCAGTGTTAGAGCTAAAATTAGCATGTTTAAAGTGATTTTCATGCTTCCAGGGGCCCAAAACACAAGATTTATGGAATGGTTAAAAGTGCATGAAAATGGCCAATTTACTCACTCTGAGTTCTCAAAAAGGGTTTCTTCACCCCGGGAAGTTAATTAAATACCATTTGGAGGCATTTAATGTTCGAGCAAAAACGGCTGATTTTCGACAAAAGAGATAACACCCCCCCATTACGTCATGCTTCAGAAATGTGGAAAATGGTCCGTTTTCAAATGTTTTATTTTTGAACGTCAGTTCACATTTGTAGGTGGATCATCAGTGTTAGAGCTAAAATTAGCATGTTTAAAGTGATTTTCATGCTTCCAGGGGCTCGGGAAGTTAATTAAATACCATTTGGAGGCATTTAATGTTCGAGCAAAAACGGCTGATTTTCGACAAAAGAGATAACACCCCCCCATTACGTCATGCTTCAGAAATGTGGAAAATGGTCCGTTTTCAAATGTTTTATTTTTGAACGTCAGTTCACATTTGTAGGTGGATCATCAGTGTTAGAGCTAAAATTAGCATGTTTAAAGTGATTTTCATGCTTCCAGGGGCCCAAAACACAAGATTTATGGAATGGTTAAAAGTGCATGAAAATGGCCAATTTACTCACTCTGAGTTCTCAAAAAGGGTTTCTTCACCCCGGGAAGTTAATTAAATACCATTTGGAGGCATTTAATGTTCGAGCAAAAACGGCTGATTTTCGACAAAAGAGATAACACCCCCCCATTACGTCATGCTTCAGAAATGTGGAAAATGGTCCGTTTTCAAATGTTTTATTTTTGAACGTCAGTTCACATTTGTAGGTGGATCATCAGTGTTAGAGCTAAAATTAGCATGTTTAAAGTGATTTTCATGCTTCCAGGGGCTCGGGAAGTTAATTAAATACCATTTGGAGGCATTTAATGTTCGAGCAAAAACGGCTGATTTTCGACAAAAGAGATAACACCCCCCCATTACGTCATGCTTCAGAAATGTGGAAAATGGTCCGTTTTCAAATGTTTTATTTTTGAACGTCAGTTCACATTTGTAGGTGGATCATCAGTGTTAGAGCTAAAATTAGCATGTTTAAAGTGATTTTCATGCTTCCAGGGGCTCGGGAAGTTAATTAAATACCATTTGGAGGCATTTAATGTTCGAGCAAAAACGGCTGATTTTCGACAAAAGAGATAACACCCCCCCATTACGTCATGCTTCAGAAATGTGGAAAATGGTCCGTTTTCAAATGTTTTATTTTTGAACGTCAGTTCACATTTGTAGGTGGATCATCAGTGTTAGAGCTAAAATTAGCATGTTTAAAGTGATTTTCATGCTTCCAGGGGCCCAAAACACAAGATTTATGGAATGGTTAAAAGTGCATGAAAATGGCCAATTTACTCACTCTGAGTTCTCAAAAAGGGTTTCTTCATCCCGGGAAGTTAATTAAATACCATTTGGAGGCATTTAATGTTCGAGCAAAAACGGCTGATTTTCGACAAAAGAGATAACACCCCCCCATTACGTCATGCTTCAGAAATGTGGAAAATGGTCCGTTTTCAAATGTTTTATTTTTGAACGTCAGTTCACATTTGTAGGTGGATCATCAGTGTTAGAGCTAAAATTAGCATGTTTAAAGTGATTTTCATGCTTCCAGGGGCTCGGGAAGTTAATTAAATACCATTTGGAGGCATTTAATGTTCGAGCAAAAACGGCTGATTTTCGACAAAAGAGATAACACCCCCCCATTACGTCATGCTTCAGAAATGTGGAAAATGGTCCGTTTTCAAATGTTTTATTTTTGAACGTCAGTTCACATTTGTAGGTGGATCATCAGTGTTAGAGCTAAAATTAGCATGTTTAAAGTGATTTTCATGCTTCCAGGGGCCCAAAACACAAGATTTATGGAATGGTTAAAAGTGCATGAAAATGGCCAATTTACTCACTCTGAGTTCTCAAAAAGGGTTTCTTCACCCCGGGAAGTTAATTAAATACCATTTGGAGGCATTTAATGTTCGAGCAAAAACGGCTGATTTTCGACAAAAGAGATAACACCCCCCCATTACGTCATGCTTCAGAAATGTGGAAAATGGTCCGTTTTCAAATGTTTTATTTTTGAACGTCAGTTCACATTTGTAGGTGGATCATCAGTGTTAGAGCTAAAATTAGCATGTTTAAAGTGATTTTCATGCTTCCAGGGGCTCGGGAAGTTAATTAAATACCATTTGGAGGCATTTAATGTTCGAGCAAAAACGGCTGATTTTCGACAAAAGAGATAACACCCCCCCATTACGTCATGCTTCAGAAATGTGGAAAATGGTCCGTTTTCAAATGTTTTATTTTTGAACGTCAGTTCACATTTGTAGGTGGATCATCAGTGTTAGAGCTAAAATTAGCATGTTTAAAGTGATTTTCATGCTTCCAGGGGCTCGGGAAGTTAATTAAATACCATTTGGAGGCATTTAATGTTCGAGCAAAAACGGCTGATTTTCGACAAAAGAGATAACACCCCCCCATTACGTCATGCTTCAGAAATGTGGAAAATGGTCCGTTTTCAAATGTTTTATTTTTGAACGTCAGTTCACATTTGTAGGTGGATCATCAGTGTTAGAGCTAAAATTAGCATGTTTAAAGTGATTTTCATGCTTCCAGGGGCCCAAAACACAAGATTTATGGAATGGTTAAAAGTGCATGAAAATGGCCAATTTACTCACTCTGAGTTCTCAAAAAGGGTTTCTTCACCCCGGGAAGTTAATTAAATACCATTTGGAGGCATTTAATGTTCGAGCAAAAACGGCTGATTTTCGACAAAAGAGATAACACCCCCCCATTACGTCATGCTTCAGAAATCTGGAAAATGGTCCGTTTTCAAATGTTTTATTTTTGAACGTCAGTTCACATTTGTAGGTGGATCATCAGTGTTAGAGCTAAAATTAGCATGTTTAAAGTGATTTTCATGCTTCCAGGGGCTCGGGAAGTTAATTAAATACCATTTGGAGGCATTTAATGTTCGAGCAAAAACGGCTGATTTTCGACAAAAGAGATAACACCCCCCCATTACGTCATGCTTCAGAAATGTGGAAAATGGTCCGTTTTCAAATGTTTTATTTTTGAACGTCAGTTCACATTTGTAGGTGGATCATCAGTGTTAGAGCTAAAATTAGCATGTTTAAAGTGATTTTCATGCTTCCAGGGGCTCGGGAAGTTAATTAAATACCATTTGGAGGCATTTAATGTTTGAGCAAAAACGGCTGATTTTCGACAAAAGAGATAACACCCCCCCATTACGTCATGCTTCAGAAATGTGGAAAATGGTCCGTTTTCAAATGTTTTATTTTTGAACGTCAGTTCACATTTGTAGGTGGATCATCAGTGTTAGAGCTAAAATTAGCATGTTTAAAGTGATTTTCATGCTTCCAGGGGCCCAAAACACAAGATTTATGGAATGGTTAAAAGTGCATGAAAATGGCCGATTTACTCACTCTGAGTTCTCAAAAAGGGTTTCTTCACCCCGGGAAGTTAATTAAATACCATTTGGAGGCATTTAATGTTCGAGCAAAAACGGCTGATTTTCGACAAAAGAGATAACACCCCCCCATTACGTCATGCTTCAGAAATGTGGAAAATGGTCCGTTTTCAAATGTTTTATTTTTGAACGTCAGTTCACATTTGTAGGTGGATCATCAGTGTTAGAGCTAAAATTAGCATGTTTAAAGTGATTTTCATGCTTCCAGGGGCCCAAAACACAAGATTTATGGAATGGTTAAAAGTGCATGAAAATGGCCAATTTACTCACTCTGAGTTCTCAAAAAGGGTTTCTTCACCCCGGGAAGTTAATTAAATACCATTTGGAGGCATTTAATGTTCGAGCAAAAACGGCTGATTTTCGACAAAAGAGATAACACCCCCCCATTACGTCATGCTTCAGAAATGTGGAAAATGGTCCGTTTTCAAATGTTTTATTTTTGAACGTCAGTTCACATTTGTAGGTGGATCATCAGTGTTAGAGCTAAAATTAGCATGTTTAAAGTGATTTTCATGCTTCCAGGGGCTCGGGAAGTTAATTAAATACCATTTGGAGGCATTTAATGTTCGAGCAAAAACGGCTGATTTTCGACAAAAGAGATAACACCCCCCCATTACGCCATGCTTCAGAAATGTGGAAAATGGTCCGTTTTCAAATGTTTTATTTTTGAACGTCAGTTCACATTTGTAGGTGGATCATCAGTGTTAGAGCTAAAATTAGCATGTTTAAAGTGATTTTCATGCTTCCAGGGGCCCAAAACACAAGATTTATGGAATGGTTAAAAGTGCATGAAAATGGCCAATTTACTCACTCTGAGTTCTCAAAAAGGGTTTCTTCACCCTGGGAAGTTAATTAAATACCATTTGGAGGCATTTAATGTTCGAGCAAAAACGGCTGATTTTCGACAAAAGAGATAACACCCCCCCATTACGTCATGCTTCAGAAATGTGGAAAATGGTCCGTTTTCAAATGTTTTATTTTTGAACGTCAGTTCACATTTGTAGGTGGATCATCAGTGTTAGAGCTAAAATTAGCATGTTTAAAGTGATTTTCATGCTTCCAGGGGCTCGGGAAGTGAATTAAATACCATTTGGAGGCATTTAATGTTCGAGCAAAAACGGCTGATTTTCGACAAAAGAGATAACACCCCCCCATTACGTCATGCTTCAGAAATGTGGAAAATGGTCCGTTTTCAAATGTTTTATTTTTGAACGTCAGTTCACATTTGTAGGTGGATCATCAGTGTTAGAGCTAAAATTAGCATGTTTAAAGTGATTTTCATGCTTCCAGGGGCCCAAAACACAAGATTTATGGAATGGTTAAAAGTGCATGAAAATGGCCAATTTACTCACTCTGAGTTCTCAAAAAGGGTTTCTTCACCCCGGGAAGTTAATTAAATACCATTTGGAGGCATTTAATGTTCGAGCAAAAACGGCTGATTTTCGACAAAAGAGATAACACCCCCCCATTACGTCATGCTTCAGAAATGTGGAAAATGGTCAGTTTTCAAATGTTTTATTTTTGAACGTCAGTTCACATTTGTAGGTGGATCATTAGTGTTAGAGCTAAAATTAGCATGTTTAAAGTGATTTTCATGCTTCCAGGGGCTCGGGAAGTTAATTAAATACCATTTGGAGGCATTTAATGTTCGAGCAAAAACGGCTGATTTTCGACAAAAGAGATAACACCCCCCCATTACGTCATGCTTCAGAAATGTGGAAAATGGTCCGTTTTCAAATGTTTTATTTTTGAACGTCAGTTCACATTTGTAGGTGGATCATCAGTGTTAGAGCTAAAATTAGCATGTTTAAAGTGATTTTCATGCTTCCAGGGGCCCAAAACACAAGATTTATGGAATGGTTAAAAGTGCATGAAAATGGCCAATTTACTCACTCTGAGTTCTCAAAAAGGGTTTCTTCACCCCGGGAAGTTAATTAAATACCATTTGGAGGCATTTAATGTTCGAGCAAAAACGGCTGATTTTCGACAAAAGAGATAACACCCCCCCATTACGTCATGCTTCAGAAATGTGGAAAATGGTCCGTTTTCAAATGTTTTATTTTTGAACGTCAGTTCACATTTGTAGGTGGATCATCAGTGTTAGAGCTAAAATTAGCATGTTTAAAGTGATTTTCATGCTTCCAGGGGCTCGGGAAGTTAATTAAATACCATTTGGAGGCATTTAATGTTCGAGCAAAAACGGCTGATTTTCGACAAAAGAGATAACACCCCCCCATTACGTCATGCTTCAGAAATGTGGAAAATGGTCCGTTTTCAAATGTTTTATTTTTGAACGTCAGTTCACATTTGTAGGTGGATCATCAGTGTTAGAGCTAAAATTAGCATGTTTAAAGTGATTTTCATGCTTCCAGGGGCCCAAAACACAAGATTTATGGAATGGTTAAAAGTGCATGAAAATGGCCAATTTACTCACTCTGAGTTCTCAAAAAGGGTTTCTTCACCCCGGGAAGTTAATTAAATACCATTTGGAGGCATTTAATGTTCGAGCAAAAACGGCTGATTTTCGACAAAAGAGATAACACCCCCCCATTACGTCATGCTTCAGAAATGTGGAAAATGGTCCGTTTTCAAATGTTTTATTTTTGAACGTCAGTTCACATTTGTAGGTGGATCATCAGTGTTAGAGCTAAAATTAGCATGTTTAAAGTGATTTTCATGCTTCCAGGGGCTCGGGAAGTTAATTAAATACCATTTGGAGGCATTTAATGTTCGAGCAAAAACGGCTGATTTTCGACAAAAGAGATAACACCCCCCCATTACGTCATGCTTCAGAAATGTGGAAAATGGTCCGTTTTCAAATGTTTTATTTTTGAACGTCAGTTCACATTTGTAGGTGGATCATCAGTGTTAGAGCTAAAATTAGCATGTTTAAAGTGATTTTCATGCTTCCAGGGGCCCAAAACACAAGATTTATGGAATGGTTAAAAGTGCATGAAAATGGCCAATTTACTCACTCTGAGTTCTCAAAAAGGGTTTCTTCACCCCGGGAAGTTAATTAAATACCATTTGGAGGCATTTAATGTTCGAGCAAAAACGGCTGATTTTCGACAAAAGAGATAACACCCCCCCATTACGTCATGCTTCAGAAATGTGGAAAATGGTCCGTTTTCAAATGTTTTATTTTTGAACGTCAGTTCACATTTGTAGGTGGATCATCAGTGTTAGAGCTAAAATTAGCATGTTTAAAGTGATTTTCATGCTTCCAGGGGCTCGGGAAGTTAATTAAATACCATTTGGAGGCATTTAATGTTCGAGCAAAAACGGCTGATTTTCGACAAAAGAGATAACACCCCCCCATTACGTCATGCTTCAGAAATGTGGAAAATGGTCCGTTTTCAAATGTTTTATTTTTGAACGTCAGTTCACATTTGTAGGTGGATCATCAGTGTTAGAGCTAAAATTAGCATGTTTAAAGTGATTTTCATGCTTCCAGGGGCCCAAAACACAAGATTTATGGAATGGTTAAAAGTGCATGAAAATGGCCAATTTACTCACTCTGAGTTCTCAAAAAGGGTTTCTTCACCCCGGGAAGTTAATTAAATACCATTTGGAGGCATTTAATGTTCGAGTAAAAACGGCTGATTTTCGACAAAAGAGATAACACCCCCCCATTACGTCATGCTTCAGAAATGTGGAAAATGGTCCGTTTTCAAATGTTTTATTTTTGAACGTCAGTTCACATTTGTAGGTGGATCATCAGTGTTAGAGCTAAAATTAGCATGTTTAAAGTGATTTTCATGCTTCCAGGGGCTCGGAAGTTAATTAAATACCATTTGGAGGCATTTAATGTTCGAGCAAAAACGGCTGATTTTCGACAAAAGAGATAACACCCCCCCATTACGTCATGCTTCAGAAATGTGGAAAATGGTCCGTTTTCAAATGTTTTATTTTTGAACGTCAGTTCACATTTGTAGGTGGATCATCAGTGTTAGAGCTAAAATTAGCATGTTTAAAGTGATTTTCATGCTTCCAGGGGCTCGGGAAGTGAAATAAATACCATTTGGAGGCATTTAATGTTCGAGCAAAAACGGCTGATTTTCGACAAAAGAGATAACACCCCCCCATTACGTCATGCTTCAGAAATGTGGAAAATGGTCCGTTTTCAAATGTTTTATTTTTGAACGTCAGTTCACATTTGTAGGTGGATCATCAGTGTTAGAGCTAAAATTAGCATGTTTAAAGTGATTTTCATGCTTCCAGGGGCTCGGGAAGTTAATTAAATACCATTTGGAGGCATTTAATGTTCGAGCAAAAACGGCTGATTTTCGACAAAAGAGATAACACCCCCCCATTACGTCATACTTCAGAAATGTGGAAAATGGTCCGTTTTCAAATGTTTTATTTTTGAACGTCAGTTCACATTTGTAGGTGGATCATCAGTGTTAGAGCTAAAATTAGCATGTTTAAAGTGATTTTCATGCTTCCAGGGGCTCGGGAAGTTAATTAAATACCATTTGGAGGCATTTAATGTTCGAGCAAAAACGGCTGATTTTCGACAAAAGAGATAACACCCCCCCATTACGTCATGCTTCAGAAATGTGGAAAATGGTCCGTTTTCAAATGTTTTATTTTTGAACGTCAGTTCACATTTGTAGGTGGATCATCAGTGTTAGAGCTAAAATTAGCATGTTTAAAGTGATTTTCATGCTTCCAGGGGCCCAAAACACAAGATTTATGGAATGGTTAAAAGTGCATGAAAATGGCCAATTTACTCACTCTGAGTTCTCAAAAAGGGTTTCTTCACCCCGGGAAGTTAATTAAATACCATTTGGAGGCATTTAATGTTCGAGCAAAAACAGCTGATTTTCGACAAAAGAGATAACACCCCCCCATTACGTCATGCTTCAGAAATGTGGAAAATGGTCCGTTTTCAAATGTTTTATTTTTGAACGTCAGTTCACATTTGTAGGTGGATCATCAGTGTTAGAGCTAAAATTAGCATGTTTAAAGTGATTTTCATGCTTCCAGGGGCTCGGGAAGTTAATTAAATACCATTTGGAGGCATTTAATGTTCGAGCAAAAACGGCTGATTTTCGACAAAAGAGATAACACCCCCCCATTACGTCATGCTTCAGAAATGTGGAAAATGGTCCGTTTTCAAATGTTTTATTTTTGAACGTCAGTTCACATTTGTAGGTGGATCATCAGTGTTAGAGCTAAAATTAGCATGTTTAAAGTGATTTTCATGCTTCCAGGGGCTCGGGAAGTTAATTAAATACCATTTGGAGGCATTTAATGTTTGAGCAAAAACGGCTGATTTTCGACAAAAGAGATAACACCCCCCCATTACGTCATGCTTCAGAAATGTGGAAAATGGTCCATTTTCAAATGTTTTATTTTTGAACGTCAGTTCACATTTGTAGGTGGATCATCAGTGTTAGAGCTAAAATTAGCATGTTTAAAGTGATTTTCATGCTTCCAGGGGCCCAAAACACAAGATTTATGGAATGGTTAAAAGTGCATGAAAATGGCCAATTTACTCACTCTGAGTTCTCAAAAAGGGTTTCTTCACCCCGGGAAGTTAATTAAATACCATTTGGAGGCATTTAATGTTCGAGCAAAAACGGCTGATTTTCGACAAAAGAGATAACACCCCCCCATTACGTCATGCTTCAGAAATGTGGAAAATGGTCCGTTTTCAAATGTTTTATTTTTGAACGTCAGTTCACATTTGTAGGTGGATCATCAGTGTTAGAGCTAAAATTAGCATGTTTAAAGTGATTTTCATGCTTCCAGGGGCCCAAAACACAAGATTTATGGAATGGTTAAAAGTGCATGAAAATGGCCAATTTACTCACTCTGAGTTCTCAAAAAGGGTTTCTTCACCCCGGGAAGTTAATTAAATACCATTTGGAGGCATTTAATGTTCGAGCAAAAACGGCTGATTTTCGACAAAAGAGATAACACCCCCCCATTACGTCATGCTTCAGAAATGTGGAAAATGGTCCGTTTTCAAATGTTTTATTTTTGAACGTCAGTTCACATTTGTAGGTGGATCATCAGTGTTAGAGCTAAAATTAGCATGTTTAAAGTGATTTTCATGCTTCCAGGGGCTCGGGAAGTTAATTAAATACCATTTGGAGGTATTTAATGTTCGAGCAAAAACGGCTGATTTTCGACAAAAGAGATAACACCCCCCCATTACGCCATGCTTCAGAAATGTGGAAAATGGTCCGTTTTCAAATGTTTTATTTTTGAACGTCAGTTCACATTTGTAGGTGGATCATCAGTGTTAGAGCTAAAATTAGCATGTTTAAAGTGATTTTCATGCTTCCAGGGGCCCAAAACACAAGATTTATGGAATGGTTAAAAGTGCATGAAAATGGCCAATTTACTCACTCTGAGTTCTCAAAAAGGGTTTCTTCACCCTGGGAAGTTAATTAAATACCATTTGGAGGCATTTAATGTTCGAGCAAAAACGGCTGATTTTCGACAAAAGAGATAACACCCCCCCATTACGTCATGCTTCAGAAATGTGGAAAATGGTCCGTTTTCAAATGTTTTATTTTTGAACGTCAGTTCACATTTGTAGGTGGATCATCAGTGTTAGAGCTAAAATTAGCATGTTTAAAGTGATTTTCATGCTTCCAGGGGCTCGGGAAGTTAATTAAATACCATTTGGAGGCATTTAATGTTCGAGCAAAAACGGCTGATTTTCGACAAAAGAGATAACACCCCCCCATTACGTCATGCTTCAGAAATGTGGAAAATGGTCCGTTTTCAAATGTTTTATTTTTGAACGTCAGTTCACATTTGTAGGTGGATCATCAGTGTTAGAGCTAAAATTAGCATGTTTAAAGTGATTTTCATGCTTCCAGGGGCCCAAAACACAAGATTTATGGAATGGTTAAAAGTGCATGAAAATGGCCAATTTACTCACTCTGAGTTCTCAAAAAGGGTTTCTTCACCCCGGGAAGTTAATTAAATACCATTTGGAGGCATTTAATGTTCGAGCAAAAACGGCTGATTTTCGACAAAAGAGATAACACCCCCCCATTACGTCATGCTTCAGAAATGTGGAAAATGGTCCGTTTTCAAATGTTTTATTTTTGAACGTCAGTTCACATTTGTAGGTGGATCATCAGTGTTAGAGCTAAAATTAGCATGTTTAAAGTGATTTTCATGCTTCCAGTGGCTCGGGAAGTTAATTAAATACCATTTGGAGGCATTTAATGTTCGAGCAAAAACGGCTGATTTTCGACAAAAGAGATAACACCCCCCCATTACGTCATGCTTCAGAAATGTGGAAAATGGTCCGTTTTCAAATGTTTTATTTTTGAACGTCAGTTCACATTTGTAGGTGGATCATCAGTGTTAGAGCTAAAATTAGCATGTTTAAAGTGATTTTCATGCTTCCAGGGGCTCGGGAAGTTAATTAAATACCATTTGGAGGCATTTAATGTTCGAGCAAAAACGGCTGATTTTCGACAAAAGAGATAACACCCCCCCCATTACGTCATGCTTCAGAAATGTGGAAAATGGTCCGTTTTCAAATGTTTTATTTTTGAACGTCAGTTCACATTTGTAGGTGGATCATCAGTGTTAGAGCTAAAATTAGCATGTTTAAAGTGATTTTCATGCTTCCAGGGGCCCAAAACACAAGATTTATGGAATGGTTAAAAGTGCATGAAAATGGCCAATTTACTCACTCTGAGTTCTCAAAAAGGGTTTCTTCACCCCGGGAAGTTAATTAAATACCATTTGGAGGCATTTAATGTTCGAGCAAAAACGGCTGATTTTCGACAAAAGAGATAACACCCCCCCATTACGTCATGCTTCAGAAATGTGGAAAATGGTCCGTTTTCAAATGTTTTATTTTTGAACGTCAGTTCACATTTGTAGGTGGATCATCAGTGTTAGAGCTAAAATTAGCATGTTTAAAGTGATTTTCATGCTTCCAGGGGCCCAAAACACAAGATTTATGGAATGGTTAAAAGTGCATGAAAATGGCCAATTTACTCACTCTGAGTTCTCAAAAAGGGTTTCTTCACCCCGGGAAGTTAATTAAATACCATTTGGAGGCATTTAATGTTCGAGCAAAAACGGCTGATTTTCGACAAAAGAGATAACACCCCCCCATTACGTCATGCTTCAGAAATGTGGAAAATGGTCCGTTTTCAAATGTTTTATTTTTGAACGTCAGTTCACATTTGTAGGTGGATAATCAGTGTTAGAGCTAAAATTAGCATGTTTAAAGTGATTTTCATGCTTCCAGGGGCTCGGGAAGTTAATTAAATACCATTTGGAGGCATTTAATGTTCGAGCAAAAACGGCTGATTTTCGACAAAAGAGATAACACCCCCCCATTACGTCATGCTTCAGAAATGTGGAAAATGGTCCGTTTTCAAATGTTTTATTTTTGAACGTCAGTTCACATTTGTAGGTGGATCATCAGCGTTAGAGCTAAAATTAGCATGTTTAAAGTGATTTTCATGCTTCCAGGGGCTCGGGAAGTGAAATAAATACCATTTGGAGGCATTTAATGTTCGAGCAAAAACGGCTGATTTTCGACAAAAGAGATAACACCCCCCCATTACGTCATGCTTCAGAAATGTGGAAAATGGTCCGTTTTCAAATGTTTTATTTTTGAACGTCAGTTCACATTTGTAGGTGGATCATCAGTGTTAGAGCTAAAATTAGCATGTTTAAAGTGATTTTCATGCTTCCAGGGGCCCAAAACACAAGATTTATGGAATGGTTAAAAGTGCATGAAAATGGCCAATTTACTCACTCTGAGTTCTCAAAAAGGGTTTCTTCACCCCGGGAAGTTAATTAAATACCATTTGGAGGCATTTAATGTTCGAGCAAAAACGGCTGATTTTCGACAAAAGAGATAACACCCCCCCATTACGTCATGCTTCAGAAATGTGGAAAATGGTCCGTTTTCAAATGTTTTATTTTTGAACGTCAGTTCACATTTGTAGGTGGATCATCAGTGTTAGAGCTAAAATTAGCATGTTTAAAGTGATTTTCATGCTTCCAGGGGCTCGGGAAGTTAATTAAATACCATTTGGAGGCATTTAATGTTCGAGCAAAAACGGCTGATTTTCGACAAAAGAGATAACACCCCCCCATTACGTCATGCTTCAGAAATGTGGAAAATGGGCCGTTTTCAAATGTTTTATTTTTGAACGTCAGTTCACATTTGTAGGTGGATCATCAGTGTTAGAGCTAAAATTAGCATGTTTAAAGTGATTTTCATGCTTCCAGGGGCCCAAAACACAAGATTTATGGAATGGTTAAAAGTGCATGAAAATGGCCAATTTACTCACTCTGAGTTCTCAAAAAGGGTTTCTTCACCCCGGGAAGTTAATTAAATACCATTTGGAGGCATTTAATGTTCGAGCAAAAACGGCTGATTTTCGACAAAAGAGATAACACCCCCCCATTACGTCATGCTTCAGAAATGTGGAAAATGGTCCGTTTTCAAATGTTTTATTTTTGAACGTCAGTTCACATTTGTAGGTGGATCATCAGTGTTAGAGCTAAAATTAGCATGTTTAAAGTGATTTTCATGCTTCCAGGGGCTCGGGAAGTTAATTAAATACCATTTGGAGGCATTTAATGTTCGAGCAAAAACGGCTGATTTTCGACAAAAGAGATAACACCCCCCCATTACGTCATGCTTCAGAAATGTGGAAAATGGTCCGTTTTCAAATGTTTTATTTTTGAACGTCAGTTCACATTTGTAGGTGGATCATCAGTGTTAGAGCTAAAATTAGCATGTTTAAAGTGATTTTCATGCTTCCAGGGGCCCAAAACAGAAGATTTATGGAATGGTTAAAAGTGCATGAAAATGGCCAATTTACTCACTCTGAGTTCTCAAAAAGGGTTTCTTCACCCCGGGAAGTTAATTAAATACCATTTGGAGGCATTTAATGTTCGAGCAAAAACGGCTGATTTTCGACAAAAGAGATAACACCCCCCCATTACGTCATGCTTCAGAAATGTGGAAAATGGTCCGTTTTCAAATGTTTTATTTTTGAACGTCAGTTCACATTTGTAGGTGGATCATCAGTGTTAGAGCTAAAATTAGCATGTTTAAAGTGATTTTCATGCTTCCAGGGGCTCGGGAAGTTAATTAAATACCATTTGGAGGCATTTAATGTTCGAGCAAAAACGGCTGATTTTCGACAAAAGAGATAACACCCCCCCATTACGTCATGCTTCAGAAATGTGGAAAATGGTCCGTTTTCAAATGTTTTATTTTTGAACGTCAGTTCACATTTGTAGGTGGATCATCAGTGTTAGAGCTAAAATTAGCATGTTTAAAGTGATTTTCATGCTTCCAGGGGCCCAAAACACAAGATTTATGGAATGGTTAAAAGTGCATGAAAATGGCCAATTTACTCACTCTGAGTTCTCAAAAAGGGTTTCTTCACCCCGGGAAGTTAATTAAATACCATTTGGAGGCATTTAATGTTCGAGCAAAAACGGCTGATTTTCGACAAAAGAGATAACACCCCCCATTACGTCATGCTTCAGAAATGTGGAAAATGGTCCGTTTTCAAATGTTTTATTTTTGAACGTCAGTTCACATTTGTAGGTGGATCATCAGTGTTAGAGCTAAAATTAGCATGTTTAAAGTGATTTTCATGCTTCCAGGGGCTCGGGAAGTTAATTAAATACCATTTGGAGGCATTTAATGTTCGAGCAAAAACGGCTGATTTTCGACAAAAGAGATAACACCCCCCCATTACGTCATGCTTCAGAAATGTGGAAAATGGTCCGTTTTCAAATGTTTTATTTTTGAACGTCAGTTCACATTTGTAGGTGGATCATCAGTGTTAGAGCTAAAATTAGCATGTTTAAAGTGATTTTCATGCTTCCAGGGGCTCGGGAAGTGAAATAAATACCATTTGGAGGCATTTAATGTTCGAGCAAAAACGGCTGATTTTCGACAAAAGAGATAACACCCCCCCATTACGTCATGCTTCAGAAATGTGGAAAATGGTCCGTTTTCAAATGTTTTATTTTTGAACGTCAGTTCACATTTGTAGGTGGATCATCAGTGTTAGAGCTAAAATTAGCATGTTTAAAGTGATTTTCATGCTTCCAGGGGCTCGGGAAGTTAATTAAATACCATTTGGAGGCATTTAATGTTCGAGCAAAAACGGCTGATTTTCGACAAAAGAGATAACACCCCCCCATTACGTCATGCTTCAGAAATGTGGAAAATGGTCCGTTTTCAAATGTTTTATTTTTGAACGTCAGTTCACATTTGTAGGTGGATCATCAGTGTTAGAGCTAAAATTAGCATGTTTAA
This sequence comes from Lissotriton vulgaris, assembly GCF_964263255.1. Taxonomy (NCBI): domain Eukaryota; kingdom Metazoa; phylum Chordata; class Amphibia; order Caudata; family Salamandridae; genus Lissotriton; species Lissotriton vulgaris. The sequence continues at coordinate 21,293 of NW_028248176.1, forward strand.
AGTGATTTTCATGCTTCCAGGGGCCCAAAACACAAGATTTATGGAATGGTTAAAAGTGCATGAAAATGGCCAATTTACTCACTCTGAGTTCTCAAAAAGGGTTTCTTCACCCCGGGAAGTTAATTAAATACCATTTGGAGGCATTTAATGTTCGAGCAAAAACGGCTGATTTTCGACAAAAGAGATAACACCCCCCCATTACGTCAAGCTTCAGAAATGTGGAAAATGGTCCGTTTTCAAATGTTTTATTTTTGAACGTCAGTTCACATTTGTAGGTGGATCATCAGTGTTAGAGCTAAAATTAGCATGTTTAAAGTGATTTTCATGCTTCCAGGGGCTCGGGAAGTTAATTAAATACCATTTGGAGGCATTTAATGTTCGAGCAAAAACGGCTGATTTTCGACAAAAGAGATAACACCCCCCCATTACGTCATGCTTCAGAAATGTGGAAAATGGTCCGTTTTCAAATGTTTTATTTTTGAACGTCAGTTCACATTTGTAGGTGGATCATCAGTGTTAGAGCTAAAATTAGCATGTTTAAAGTGATTTTCATGCTTCCAGGGGCCCAAAACACAAGATTTATGGAATGGTTAAAAGTGCATGAAAATGGCCAATTTACTCACTCTGAGTTCTCAAAAAGGGTTTCTTCACCCCGGGAAGTTAATTAAATACCATTTGGAGGCATTTAATGTTCGAGCAAAAACGGCTGATTTTCGACAAAAGAGATAACACCCCCCATTACGTCATGCTTCAGAAATGTGGAAAATGGTCCGTTTTCAAATGTTTTATTTTTGAACGTCAGTTCACATTTGTAGGTGGATCATCAGTGTTAGAGCTAAAATTAGCATGTTTAAAGTGATTTTCATGCTTCCAGGGGCTCGGGAAGTTAATTAAATACCATTTGGAGGCATTTAATGTTCGAGCAAAAACGGCTGATTTTCGACAAAAGAGATAACACCCCCCCATTACGTCATGCTTCAGAAATGTGGAAAATGGTCCGTTTTCAAATGTTTTATTTTTGAACGTCAGTTCACATTTGTAGGTGGATCATCAGTGTTAGAGCTAAAATTAGCATGTTTAAAGTGATTTTCATGCTTCCAGGGGCTCGGGAAGTGAAATAAATACCATTTGGAGGCATTTAATGTTCGAGCAAAAACGGCTGATTTTCGACAAAAGAGATAACACCCCCCCATTACGTCATGCTTCAGAAATGTGGAAAATGGTCCGTTTTCAAATGTTTTATTTTTGAACGTCAGTTCACATTTGTAGGTGGATCATCAGTGTTAGAGCTAAAATTAGCATGTTTAAAGTGATTTTCATGCTTCCAGGGGCCCAAAACACAAGATTTATGGAATGGTTAAAAGTGCATGAAAATGGCCAATTTACTCACTCTGAGTTCTCAAAAAGGGTTTCTTCACCCCGGGAAGTTAATTAAATACCATTTGGAGGCATTTAATGTTCGAGCAAAAACGGCTGATTTTCGACAAAAGAGATAACACCCCCCCATTACGTCATGCTTCAGAAATGTGGAAAATGGTCCGTTTTCAAATGTTTTATTTTTGAACGTCAGTTCACATTTGTAGGTGGATCATCAGTGTTAGAGCTAAAATTAGCATGTTTAAAGTGATTTTCATGCTTCCAGGGGCTCGGGAAGTTAATTAAATACCATTTGGAGGCATTTAATGTTCGAGCAAAAACGGCTGATTTTCGACAAAAGAGATAACACCCCCCCATTACGTCATGCTTCAGAAATGTGGAAAATGGTCCGTTTTCAAATGTTTTATTTTTGAACGTCAGTTCACATTTGTAGGTGGATCATCAGTGTTAGAGCTAAAATTAGCATGTTTAAAGTGATTTTCATGCTTCCAGGGGCTCGGGAAGTGAATTAAATACCATTTGGAGGCATTTAATGTTCGAGCAAAAACGGCTGATTTTCGACAAAAGAGATAACACCCCCCCATTACGTCATGCTTCAGAAATGTGGAAAATGGTCCGCTTTCAAATGTTTTATTTTTGAACGTCAGTTCACATTTGTAGGTGGATCATCAGTGTTAGAGCTAAAATTAGCATGTTTAAAGTGATTTTCATGCTTCCAGGGGCCCAAAACACAAGATTTATGGAATGGTTAAAAGTGCATGAAAATGGCCAATTTACTCACTCTGAGTTCTCAAAAAGGGTTTCTTCACCCCGGGAAGTTAATTAAATACCATTTGGAGGCATTTAATGTTCGAGCAAAAACGGCTGATTTTCGACAAAAGAGATAACACCCCCCCATTACGTCATGCTTCAGAAATGTGGAAAATGGTCCGTTTTCAAATGTTTTATTTTTGAACGTCAGTTCACATTTGTAGGTGGATCATCAGTGTTAGAGCTAAAATTAGCATGTTTAAAGTGATTTTCATGCTTCCAGGGGCCCAAAACACAAGATTTATGGAATGGTTAAAAGTGCATGAAAATGGCCAATTTACTCACTCTGAGTTCTCAAAAAGGGTTTCTTCACCCCGGGAAGTTAATTAAATACCATTTGGAGGCATTTAATGTTCGAGCAAAAACGGCTGATTTTCGACAAAAGAGATAACACCCCCCATTACGTCATGCTTCAGAAATGTGGAAAATGGTCCGTTTTCAAATGTTTTATTTTTGAACGTCAGTTCACATTTGTAGGTGGATCATCAGTGTTAGAGCTAAAATTAGCATGTTTAAAGTGATTTTCATGCTTCCAGGGGCTCGGGAAGTTAATTAAATACCATTTGGAGGCATTTAATGTTCGAGCAAAAACGGCTGATTTTCGACAAAAGAGATAACACCCCCCCATTACGTCATGCTTCAGAAATGTGGAAAATGGTCCGTTTTCAAATGTTTTATTTTTGAACGTCAGTTCACATTTGTAGGTGGATCATCAGTGTTAGAGCTAAAATTAGCATGTTTAAAGTGATTTTCATGCTTCCAGGGGCTCGGGAAGTTAATTAAATACCATTTGGAGGCATTTAATGTTCGAGCAAAAACGGCTGATTTTCGACAAAAGAGATAACACCCCCCCATTACGTCATGCTTCAGAAATGTGGAAAATGGTCCGTTTTCAAATGTTTTATTTTTGAACGTCAGTTCACATTTGTAGGTGGATCATCAGTGTTAGAGCTAAAATTAGCATGTTTAAAGTGATTTTCATGCTTCCAGGGGCTCGGGAAGTTAATTAAATACCATTTGGAGGCATTTAATGTTCGAGCAAAAACGGCTGATTTTCGACAAAAGAGATAACACCCCCCCATTACGTCATGCTTCAGAAATGTGGAAAATGGTCCGTTTTCAAATGTTTTATTTTTGAACGTCAGTTCACATTTGTAGGTGGATCATCAGTGTTAGAGCTAAAATTAGCATGTTTAAAGTGATTTTCATGCTTCCAGGGGCTCGGGAAGTTAATTAAATACCATTTGGAGGCATTTAATGTTCGAGCAAAAACGGCTGATTTTCGACAAAAGAGATAACACCCCCCCCATTACGTCATGCTTCAGAAATGTGGAAAATGGTCCGTTTTCAAATGTTTTATTTTTGAACGTCAGTTCACATTTGTAGGTGGATCATCAGTGTTAGAGCTAAAATTAGCATGTTTAAAGTGATTTTCATGCTTCCAGGGGCTCGGGAAGTTAATTAAATACCATTTGGAGGCATTTAATGTTCGAGCAAAAACGGCTGATTTTCGACAAAAGAGATAACACCCCCCCATTACGTCATGCTTCAGAAATGTGGAAAATGGTCCGTTTTCAAATGTTTTATTTTTGAACGTCAGTTCACATTTGTAGGTGGATCATCAGTGTTAGAGCTAAAATTAGCATGTTTAAAGTGATTTTCATGCTTCCAGGGGCCCAAAACACAAGATTTATGGAATGGTTAAAAGTGCATGAAAATGGCCAATTTACTCACTCTGAGTTCTCAAAAAGGGTTTCTTCACCCTGGGAAGTTAATTAAATACCATTTGGAGGCATTTAATGTTCGAGCAAAAACGGCTGATTTTCGACAAAAGAGATAACACCCCCCCATTACGTCATGCTTCAGAAATGTGGAAAATGGTCCGTTTTCAAATGTTTTATTTTTGAACGTCAGTTCACATTTGTAGGTGGATCATCAGTGTTAGAGCTAAAATTAGCATGTTTAAAGTGATTTTCATGCTTCCAGGGGCTCGGGAAGTGAATTAAATACCATTTGGAGGCATTTAATGTTCGAGCAAAAACGGCTGATTTTCGACAAAAGAGATAACACCCCCCCATTACGTCATGCTTCAGAAATGTGGAAAATGGTCCGTTTTCAAATGTTTTATTTTTGAACGTCAGTTCACATTTGTAGGTGGATCATCAGTGTTAGAGCTAAAATTAGCATGTTTAAAGTGATTTTCATGCTTCCAGGGGCCCAAAACACAAGATTTATGGAATGGTTAAAAGTGCATGAAAATGGCCAATTTACTCACTCTGAGTTCTCAAAAAGGGTTTCTTCACCCCGGGAAGTTAATTAAATACCATTTGGAGGCATTTAATGTTCGAGCAAAAACGGCTGATTTTCGACAAAAGAGATAACACCCCCCCATTACGTCATGCTTCAGAAATGTGGAAAATGGTCAGTTTTCAAATGTTTTATTTTTGAACGTCAGTTCACATTTGTAGGTGGATCATTAGTGTTAGAGCTAAAATTAGCATGTTTAAAGTGATTTTCATGCTTCCAGGGGCTCGGGAAGTTAATTAAATACCATTTGGAGGCATTTAATGTTCGAGCAAAAACGGCTGATTTTCGACAAAAGAGATAACACCCCCCCATTACGTCATGCTTCAGAAATGTGGAAAATGGTCAGTTTTCAAATGTTTTATTTTTGAACGTCAGTTCACATTTGTAGGTGGATCATCAGTGTTAGAGCTAAAATTAGCATGTTTAAAGTGATTTTCATGCTTCCAGGGGCCCAAAACACAAGATTTATGGAATGGTTAAAAGTGCATGAAAATGGCCAATTTACTCACTCTGAGTTCTCAAAAAGGGTTTCTTCACCCCGGGAAGTTAATTAAATACCATTTGGAGGCATTTAATGTTCGAGCAAAAACGGCTGATTTTCGACAAAAGAGATAACACCCCCCCATTACGTCATGCTTCAGAAATGTGGAAAATGGTCCGTTTTCAAATGTTTTATTTTTGAACGTCAGTTCACATTTGTAGGTGGATCATCAGTGTTAGAGCTAAAATTAGCCTGTTTAAAGTGATTTTCATGCTTCCAGGGGCTCGGGAAGTTAATTAAATACCATTTGGAGGCATTTAATGTTCGAGCAAAAACGGCTGATTTTCGACAAAAGAGATAACACCCCCCCATTACGTCATGCTTCAGAAATGTGGAAAATGGTCCGTTTTCAAATGTTTTATTTTTGAACGTCAGTTCACATTTGTAGGTGGATCATCAGTGTTAGAGCTAAAATTAGCATGTTTAAAGTGATTTTCATGCTTCCAGGGGCCCAAAACACAAGATTTATGGAATGGTTAAAAGTGCATGAAAATGGCCAATTTACTCACTCTGAGTTCTCAAAAAGGGTTTCTTCACCCCGGGAAGTTAATTAAATACCATTTGGAGGCATTTAATGTTCGAGCAAAAACGGCTGATTTTCGACAAAAGAGATAACACCCCCCCATTACGTCATGCTTCAGAAATGTGGAAAATGGTCCGTTTTCAAATGTTTTATTTTTGAACGTCAGTTCACATTTGTAGGTGGATCATCAGTGTTAGAGCTAAAATTAGCATGTTTAAAGTGATTTTCATGCTTCCAGGGGCTCGGGAAGTTAATTAAATACCATTTGGAGGCATTTAATGTTCGAGCAAAAACGGCTGATTTTCGACAAAAGAGATAACACCCCCCATTACGTCATGCTTCAGAAATGTGGAAAATGGTCCGTTTTCAAATGTTTTATTTTTGAACGTCAGTTCACATTTGTAGGTGGATCATCAGTGTTAGAGCTAAAATTAGCATGTTTAAAGTGATTTTCATGCTTCCAGGGGCCCAAAACACAAGATTTATGGAATGGTTAAAAGTGCATGAAAATGGCCAATTTACTCACTCTGAGTTCTCAAAAAGGGTTTCTTCACCCCGGGAAGTTAATTAAATACCATTTGGAGGCATTTAATGTTCGAGCAAAAACGGCTGATTTTCGACAAAAGAGATAACACCCCCCCATTACGTCATGCTTCAGAAATGTGGAAAATGGTCCGTTTTCAAATGTTTTATTTTTGAACGTCAGTTCACATTTGTAGGTGGATCATCAGTGTTAGAGCTAAAATTAGCATGTTTAAAGTGATTTTCATGCTTCCAGGGGCTCGGGAAGTTAATTAAATACCATTTGGAGGCATTTAATGTTCGAGCAAAAACGGCTGATTTTCGACAAAAGAGATAACACCCCCCCATTACGTCATGCTTCAGAAATGTGGAAAATGGTCCGTTTTCAAATGTTTTATTTTTGAACGTCAGTTCACATTTGTAGGTGGATCATCAGTGTTAGAGCTAAAATTAGCATGTTTAAAGTGATTTTCATGCTTCCAGGGGCCCAAAACACAAGATTTATGGAATGGTTAAAAGTGCATGAAAATGGCCAATTTACTCACTCTGAGTTCTCAAAAAGGGTTTCTTCACCCCGGGAAGTTAATTAAATACCATTTGGAGGCATTTAATGTTCGAGCAAAAACGGCTGATTTTCGACAAAAGAGATAACACCCCCCCATTACGTCATGCTTCAGAAATGTGGAAAATGGTCCGTTTTCAAATGTTTTATTTTTGAACGTCAGTTCACATTTGTAGGTGGATCATCAGTGTTAGAGCTAAAATTAGCATGTTTAAAGTGATTTTCATGCTTCCAGGGGCTCGGGAAGTTAATTAAATACCATTTGGAGGCATTTAATGTTCGAGCAAAAACGGCTGATTTTCGACAAAAGAGATAACACCCCCCCATTACGTCATGCTTCAGAAATGTGGAAAATGGTCCGTTTTCAAATGTTTTATTTTTGAACGTCAGTTCACATTTGTAGGTGGATCATCAGTGTTAGAGCTAAAATTAGCATGTTTAAAGTGATTTTCATGCTTCCAGGGGCTCGGGAAGTGAAATAAATACCATTTGGAGGCATTTAATGTTCGAGCAAAAACGGCTGATTTTCGACAAAAGAGATAACACCCCCCCATTACGTCATGCTTCAGAAATGTGGAAAATGGTCCGTTTTCAAATGTTTTATTTTTGAACGTCAGTTCACATTTGTAGGTGGATCATCAGTGTTAGAGCTAAAATTAGCATGTTTAAAGTGATTTTCATGCTTCCAGGGGCTCGGGAAGTTAATTAAATACCATTTGGAGGCATTTAATGTTCGAGCAAAAACGGCTGATTTTCGACAAAAGAGATAACACCCCCCCATTACGTCATGCTTCAGAAATGTGGAAAATGGTCCGTTTTCAAATGTTTTATTTTTGAATGTCAGTTCACATTTGTAGGTGGATCATCAGTGTTAGAGCTAAAATTAGCATGTTTAAAGTGATTTTCATGCTTCCAGGGGCTCGGGAAGTTAATTAAATACCATTTGGAGGCATTTAATGTTCGAGCAAAAACGGCTGATTTTCGACAAAAGAGATAACACCCCCCCATTACGTCATGCTTCAGAAATGTGGAAAATGGTCCGTTTTCAAATGTTTTATTTTTGAACGTCAGTTCACATTTGTAGGTGGATCATCAGTGTTAGAGCTAAAATTAGCATGTTTAAAGTGATTTTCATGCTTCCAGGGGCCCAAAACACAAGATTTATGGAATGGTTAAAAGTGCATGAAAATGGCCAATTTACTCACTCTGAGTTCTCAAAAAGGGTTTCTTCACCCCGGGAAGTTAATTAAATACCATTTGGAGGCATTTAATGTTCGAGCAAAAACAGCTGATTTTCGACAAAAGAGATAACACCCCCCCATTACGTCATGCTTCAGAAATGTGGAAAATGGTCCGTTTTCAAATGTTTTATTTTTGAACGTCAGTTCACATTTGTAGGTGGATCATCAGTGTTAGAGCTAAAATTAGCATGTTTAAAGTGATTTTCATGCTTCCAGGGGCTCGGGAAGTTAATTAAATACCATTTGGAGGCATTTAATGTTCGAGCAAAAACGGCTGATTTTCGACAAAAGAGATAACACCCCCCCATTACGTCATGCTTCAGAAATGTGGAAAATGGTCCGTTTTCAAATGTTTTATTTTTGAACGTCAGTTCACATTTGTAGGTGGATCATCAGTGTTAGAGCTAAAATTAGCATGTTTAAAGTGATTTTCATGCTTCCAGGGGCTCGGGAAGTTAATTAAATACCATTTGGAGGCATTTAATGTTCGAGCAAAAACGGCTGATTTTCGACAAAAGAGATAACACCCCCCCATTACGTCATGCTTTAGAAATGTGGAAAATGGTCCGTTTTCAAATGTTTTATTTTTGAACGTCAGTTCACATTTGTAGGTGGATCATCAGTGTTAGAGCTAAAATTAGCATGTTTAAAGTGATTTTCATGCTTCCAGGGGCCCAAAACACAAGATTTATGGAATGGTTAAAAGTGCATGAAAATGGCCAATTTACTCACTCTGAGTTCTCAAAAAGGGTTTCTTCACCCCGGGAAGTTAATTAAATACCATTTGGAGGCATTTAATGTTCGAGCAAAAACGGCTGATTTTCGACAAAAGAGATAACACCCCCCCATTACGTCATGCTTCAGAAATGTGGAAAATGGTCCGTTTTCAAATGTTTTATTTTTGAACGTCAGTTCACATTTGTAGGTGGATCATCAGTGTTAGAGCTAAAATTAGCATGTTTAAAGTGATTTTCATGCTTCCAGGGGCTCGGGAAGTTAATTAAATACCATTTGGAGGCATTTAATGTTCGAGCAAAAACGGCTGATTTTCGACAAAAGAGATAACACCCCCCCATTACGTCATGCTTCAGAAATGTGGAAAATGGTCCGTTTTCAAATGTTTTATTTTTGAACGTCAGTTCACATTTGTAGGTGGATCATCAGTGTTAGAGCTAAAATTAGCATGTTTAAAGTGATTTTCATGCTTCCAGGGGCTCGGGAAGTGAAATAAATACCATTTGGAGGCATTTAATGTTCGAGCAAAAACGGCTGATTTTCGACAAAAGAGATAACACCCCCCCATTACGTCATGCTTCAGAAATGTGGAAAATGGTCCGTTTTCAAATGTTTTATTTTTGAACGTCAGTTCACATTTGTAGGTGGATCATCAGTGTTAGAGCTAAAATTAGCATGTTTAAAGTGATTTTCATGCTTCCAGGGGCTCGGGAAGTTAATTAAATACCATTTGGAGGCATTTAATGTTCGAGCAAAAACGGCTGATTTTCGACAAAAGAGATAACACCCCCCCCATTACGTCATGCTTCAGAAATGTGGAAAATGGTCCGTTTTCAAATGTTTTATTTTTGAACGTCAGTTCACATTTGTAGGTGGATCATCAGTGTTAGAGCTAAAATTAGCATGTTTAAAGTGATTTTCATGCTTCCAGGGGCTCGGGAAGTTAATTAAATACCATTTGGAGGCATTTAATGTTCGAGCAAAAACGGCTGATTTTCGACAAAAGAGATAACACCCCCCCATTACGTCATGCTTCAGAAATGTGGAAAATGGTCCGTTTTCAAATGTTTTATTTTTGAACGTCAGTTCACATTTGTAGGTGGATCATCAGTGTTAGAGCTAAAATTAGCATGTTTAAAGTGATTTTCATGCTTCCAGGGGCCCAAAACACAAGATTTATGGAATGGTTAAAAGTGCATGAAAATGGCCAATTTACTCACTCTGAGTTCTCAAAAAGGGTTTCTTCACCCCGGGAAGTTAATTAAATACCATTTGGAGGCATTTAATGTTCGAGCAAAAACAGCTGATTTTCGACAAAAGAGATAACACCCCCCCATTACGTCATGCTTCAGAAATGTGGAAAATGGTCCGTTTTCAAATGTTTTATTTTTGAACGTCAGTTCACATTTGTAGGTGGATCATCAGTGTTAGAGCTAAAATTAGCATGTTTAAAGTGATTTGCATGCTTCCAGGGGCTCGGGAAGTTAATTAAATACCATTTGGAGGCATTTAATGTTCGAGCAAAAACGGCTGATTTTCGACAAAAGAGATAACACCCCCCCATTACGTCATGCTTCAGAAATGTGGAAAATGGTCCGTTTTCAAATGTTTTATTTTTGAACGTCAGTTCACATTTGTAGGTGGATCATCAGTGTTAGAGCTAAAATTAGCATGTTTAAAGTGATTTTCATGCTTCCAGGGGCTCGGGAAGTTAATTAAATACCATTTGGAGGCATTTAATGTTTGAGCAAAAACGGCTGATTTTCGACAAAAGAGATAACACCCCCCCATTACGTCATGCTTCAGAAATGTGGAAAATGGTCCATTTTCAAATGTTTTATTTTTGAACGTCAGTTCACATTTGTAGGTGGATCATCAGTGTTAGAGCTAAAATTAGCATGTTTAAAGTGATTTTCATGCTTCCAGGGGCCCAAAACACAAGATTTATGGAATGGTTAAAAGTGCATGAAAATGGCCAATTTACTCACTCTGAGTTCTCAAAAAGGGTTTCTTCACCCCGGGAAGTTAATTAAATACCATTTGGAGGCATTTAATGTTCGAGCAAAAACGGCTGATTTTCGACAAAAGAGATAACACCCCCCCATTACGTCATGCTTCAGAAATGTGGAAAATGGTCCGTTTTCAAATGTTTTATTTTTGAACGTCAGTTCACATTTGTAGGTGGATCATCAGTGTTAGAGCTAAAATTAGCATGTTTAAAGTGATTTTCATGCTTCCAGGGGCCCAAAACACAAGATTTATGGAATGGTTAAAAGTGCATGAAAATGGCCAATTTACTCACTCTGAGTTCTCAAAAAGGGTTTCTTCACCCCGGGAAGTTAATTAAATACCATTTGGAGGCATTTAATGTTCGAGCAAAAACGGCTGATTTTCGACAAAAGAGATAACACCCCCCCATTACGTCATGCTTCAGAAATGTGGAAAATGGTCCGTTTTCAAATGTTTTATTTTTGAACGTCAGTTCACATTTGTAGGTGGATCATCAGTGTTAGAGCTAAAATTAGCATGTTTAAAGTGATTTTCATGCTTCCAGGGGCTCGGGAAGTTAATTAAATACCATTTGGAGGTATTTAATGTTCGAGCAAAAACGGCTGATTTTCGACAAAAGAGATAACACCCCCCCATTACGCCATGCTTCAGAAATGTGGAAAATGGTCCGTTTTCAAATGTTTTATTTTTGAACGTCAGTTCACATTTGTAGGTGGATCATCAGTGTTAGAGCTAAAATTAGCATGTTTAAAGTGATTTTCATGCTTCCAGGGGCCCAAAACACAAGATTTATGGAATGGTTAAAAGTGCATGAAAATGGCCAATTTACTCACTCTGAGTTCTCAAAAAGGGTTTCTTCACCCTGGGAAGTTAATTAAATACCATTTGGAGGCATTTAATGTTCGAGCAAAAACGGCTGATTTTCGACAAAAGAGATAACACCCCCCCATTACGTCATGCTTCAGAAATGTGGAAAATGGTCCGTTTTCAAATGTTTTATTTTTGAACGTCAGTTCACATTTGTAGGTGGATCATCAGTGTTAGAGCTAAAATTAGCATGTTTAAAGTGATTTTCATGCTTCCAGGGGCTCGGGAAGTTAATTAAATACCATTTGGAGGCATTTAATGTTCGAGCAAAAACGGCTGATTTTCGACAAAAGAGATAACACCCCCCCATTACGTCATGCTTCAGAAATGTGGAAAATGGTCCGTTTTCAAATGTTTTATTTTTGAACGTCAGTTCACATTTGTAGGTGGATCATCAGTGTTAGAGCTAAAATTAGCATGTTTAAAGTGATTTTCATGCTTCCAGTGGCTCGGGAAGTTAATTAAATACCATTTGGAGGCATTTAATGTTCGAGCAAAAACGGCTGATTTTCGACAAAAGAGATAACACCCCCCCATTACGTCATGCTTCAGAAATGTGGAAAATGGTCCGTTTTCAAATGTTTTATTTTTGAACGTCAGTTCACATTTGTAGGTGGATCATCAGTGTTAGAGCTAAAATTAGCATGTTTAAAGTGATTTTCATGCTTCCAGGGGCTCGGGAAGTTAATTAAATACCATTTGGAGGCATTTAATGTTCGAGCAAAAACGGCTGATTTTCGACAAAAGAGATAACACCCCCCCCATTACGTCATGCTTCAGAAATGTGGAAAATGGTCCGTTTTCAAATGTTTTATTTTTGAACGTCAGTTCACATTTGTAGGTGGATCATCAGTGTTAGAGCTAAAATTAGCATGTTTAAAGTGATTTTCATGCTTCCAGGGGCCCAAAACACAAGATTTATGGAATGGTTAAAAGTGCATGAAAATGGCCAATTTACTCACTCTGAGTTCTCAAAAAGGGTTTCTTCACCCCGGGAAGTTAATTAAATACCATTTGGAGGCATTTAATGTTCGAGCAAAAACGGCTGATTTTCGACAAAAGAGATAACACCCCCCCATTACGTCATGCTTCAGAAATGTGGAAAATGGTCCGTTTTCAAATGTTTTATTTTTGAACGTCAGTTCACATTTGTAGGTGGATCATCAGTGTTAGAGCTAAAATTAGCATGTTTAAAGTGATTTTCATGCTTCCAGGGGCCCAAAACACAAGATTTATGGAATGGTTAAAAGTGCATGAAAATGGCCAATTTACTCACTCTGAGTTCTCAAAAAGGGTTTCTTCACCCCGGGAAGTTAATTAAATACCATTTGGAGGCATTTAATGTTCGAGCAAAAACGGATGATTTTCGACAAAAGAGATAACACCCCCCCATTACGTCATGCTTCAGAAATGTGGAAAATGGTCCGTTTTCAAATGTTTTATTTTTGAACGTCAGTTCACATTTGTAGGTGGATAATCAGTGTTAGAGCTAAAATTAGCATGTTTAAAGTGATTTTCATGCTTCCAGGGGCTCGGGAAGTTAATTAAATACCATTTGGAGGCATTTAATGTTCGAGCAAAAACGGCTGATTTTCGACAAAAGAGATAACACCCCCCCATTACGTCATGCTTCAGAAATGTGGAAAATGGTCCGTTTTCAAATGTTTTATTTTTGAACGTCAGTTCACATTTGTAGGTGGATCATCAGCGTTAGAGCTAAAATTGCATGTTTAAAGTGATTTTCATGCTTCCAGGGGCTCGGGAAGTGAAATAAATACCATTTGGAGGCATTTAATGTTCGAGCAAAAACGGCTGATTTTCGACAAAAGAGATAACACCCCCCCATTACGTCATGCTTCAGAAATGTGGAAAATGGTCCGTTTTCAAATGTTTTATTTTTGAACGTCAGTTCACATTTGTAGGTGGATCATCAGTGTTAGAGCTAAAATTAGCATGTTTAAAGTGATTTTCATGCTTCCAGGGGCCCAAAACACAAGATTTATGGAATGGTTAAAAGTGCATGAAAATGGCCAATTTACTCACTCTGAGTTCTCAAAAAGGGTTTCTTCACCCCGGGAAGTTAATTAAATACCATTTGGAGGCATTTAATGTTCGAGCAAAAACGGCTGATTTTCGACAAAAGAGATAACACCCCCCCATTACGTCATGCTTCAGAAATGTGGAAAATGGTCCGTTTTCAAATGTTTTATTTTTGAACGTCAGTTCACATTTGTAGGTGGATCATCAGTGTTAGAGCTAAAATTAGCATGTTTAAAGTGATTTTCATGCTTCCAGGGGCTCGGGAAGTTAATTAAATACCATTTGGAGGCATTTAATGTTCGAGCAAAAACGGCTGATTTTCGACAAAAGAGATAACACCCCCCCATTACGTCATGCTTCAGAAATGTGGAAAATGGGCCGTTTTCAAATGTTTTATTTTTGAACGTCAGTTCACATTTGTAGGTGGATCATCAGTGTTAGAGCTAAAATTAGCATGTTTAAAGTGATTTTCATGCTTCCAGGGGCCCAAAACACAAGATTTATGGAATGGTTAAAAGTGCATGAAAATGGCCAATTTACTCACTCTGAGTTCTCAAAAAGGGTTTCTTCACCCCGGGAAGTTAATTAAATACCATTTGGAGGCATTTAATGTTCGAGCAAAAACGGCTGATTTTCGACAAAAGAGATAACACCCCCCCATTACGTCATGCTTCAGAAATGTGGAAAATGGTCCGTTTTCAAATGTTTTATTTTTGAACGTCAGTTCACATTTGTAGGTGGATCATCAGTGTTAGAGCTAAAATTAGCATGTTTAAAGTGATTTTCATGCTTCCAGGGGCTCGGGAAGTTAATTAAATACCATTTGGAGGCATTTAATGTTCGAGCAAAAACGGCTGATTTTCGACAAAAGAGATAACACCCCCCCATTACGTCATGCTTCAGAAATGTGGAAAATGGTCCGTTTTCAAATGTTTTATTTTTGAACGTCAGTTCACATTTGTAGGTGGATCATCAGTGTTAGAGCTAAAATTAGCATGTTTAAAGTGATTTTCATGCTTCCAGGGGCCCAAAACAGAAGATTTATGGAATGGTTAAAAGTGCATGAAAATGGCCAATTTACTCACTCTGAGTTCTCAAAAAGGGTTTCTTCACCCCGGGAAGTTAATTAAATACCATTTGGAGGCATTTAATGTTCGAGCAAAAACGGCTGATTTTCGACAAAAGAGATAACACCCCCCCATTACGTCATGCTTCAGAAATGTGGAAAATGGTCCGTTTTCAAATGTTTTATTTTTGAACGTCAGTTCACATTTGTAGGTGGATCATCAGTGTTAGAGCTAAAATTAGCATGTTTAAAGTGATTTTCATGCTTCCAGGGGCTCGGGAAGTTAATTAAATACCATTTGGAGGCATTTAATGTTCGAGCAAAAACGGCTGATTTTCGACAAAAGAGATAACACCCCCCCATTACGTCATGCTTCAGAAATGTGGAAAATGGTCCGTTTTCAAATGTTTTATTTTTGAACGTCAGTTCACATTTGTAGGTGGATCATCAGTGTTAGAGCTAAAATTAGCATGTTTAAAGTGATTTTCATGCTTCCAGGGGCCCAAAACACAAGATTTATGGAATGGTTAAAAGTGCATGAAAATGGCCAATTTACTCACTCTGAGTTCTCAAAAAGGGTTTCTTCACCCCGGGAAGTTAATTAAATACCATTTGGAGGCATTTAATGTTCGAGCAAAAACGGCTGATTTTCGACAAAAGAGATAACACCCCCCCATTACGTCATGCTTCAGAAATGTGGAAAATGGTCCGTTTTCAAATGTTTTATTTTTGAACGTCAGTTCACATTTGTAGGTGGATCATCAGTGTTAGAGCTAAAATTAGCATGTTTAAAGTGATTTTCATGCTTCCAGGGGCTCGGGAAGTTAATTAAATACCATTTGGAGGCATTTAATGTTCGAGCAAAAACGGCTGATTTTCGACAAAAGAGATAACACCCCCCCATTACGTCATGCTTCAGAAATGTGGAAAATGGTCCGTTTTCAAATGTTTTATTTTTGAACGTCAGTTCACATTTGTAGGTGGATCATCAGTGTTAGAGCTAAAATTAGCATGTTTAAAGTGATTTTCATGCTTCCAGGGGCTCGGGAAGTGAAATAAATACCATTTGGAGGCATTTAATGTTCGAGCAAAAACGGCTGATTTTCGACAAAAGAGATAACACCCCCCCATTACGTCATGCTTCAGAAATGTGGAAAATGGTCCGTTTTCAAATGTTTTATTTTTGAACGTCAGTTCACATTTGTAGGTGGATCATCAGTGTTAGAGCTAAAATTAGCATGTTTAAAGTGATTTTCATGCTTCCAGGGGCTCGGGAAGTTAATTAAATACCATTTGGAGGCATTTAATGTTCGAGCAAAAACGGCTGATTTTCGACAAAAGAGATAACACCCCCCCATTACGTCATGCTTCAGAAATGTGGAAAATGGTCCGTTTTCAAATGTTTTATTTTTGAACGTCAGTTCACATTTGTAGGTGGATCATCAGTGTTAGAGCTAAAATTAGCATGTTTAAAGTGATTTTCATGCTTCCAGGGGCCCAAAACACAAGATTTATGGAATGGTTAAAAGTGCATGAAAATGGCCAATTTACTCACTCTGAGTTCTCAAAAAGGGTTTCTTCACCCCGGGAAGTTAATTAAATACCATTTGGAGGCATTTAATGTTCGAGCAAAAACAGCTGATTTTCGACAAAAGAGATAACACCCCCCCATTACGTCATGCTTCAGAAATGTGGAAAATGGTCCGTTTTCAAATGTTTTATTTTTGAACGTCAGTTCACATTTGTAGGTGGATCATCAGTGTTAGAGCTAAAATTAGCATGTTTAAAGTGATTTTCATGCTTCCAGGGGCTCGGGAAGTTAATTAAATACCATTTGGAGGCATTTAATGTTCGAGCAAAAACGGCTGATTTTCGACAAAAGAGATAACACCCCCCCATTACGTCATGCTTCAGAAATGTGGAAAATGGTCCGTTTTCAAATGTTTTATTTTTGAACGTCAGTTCACATTTGTAGGTGGATCATCAGTGTTAGAGCTAAAATTAGCATGTTTAAAGTGATTTTCATGCTTCCAGGGGCCCAAAACACAAGATTTATGGAATGGTTAAAAGTGCATGAAAATGGCCAATTTACTCACTCTGAGTTCTCAAAAAGGGTTTCTTCACCCCGGGAAGTTAATTAAATACCATTTGGAGGCATTTAATGTTCGAGCAAAAACGGCTGATTTTCGACAAAAGAGATAACACCCCCCATTACGTCATGCTTCAGAAATGTGGAAAATGGTCCGTTTTCAAATGTTTTATTTTTGAACGTCAGTTCACATTTGTAGGTGGATCATCAGTGTTAGAGCTAAAATTAGCATGTTTAAAGTGATTTTCATGCTTCCAGGGGCTCGGGAAGTTAATTAAATACCATTTGGAGGCATTTAATGTTCGAGCAAAAACGGCTGATTTTCGACAAAAGAGATAACACCCCCCCATTACGTCATGCTTCAGAAATGTGGAAAATGGTCCGTTTTCAAATGTTTTATTTTTGAACGTCAGTTCACATTTGTAGGTGGATCATCAGTGTTAGAGCTAAAATTAGCATGTTTAAAGTGATTTTCATGCTTCCAGGGGCTCGGGAAGTGAAATAAATACCATTTGGAGGCATTTAATGTTCGAGCAAAAACGGCTGATTTTCGACAAAAGAGATAACACCCCCCCATTACGTCATGCTTCAGAAATGTGGAAAATGGTCCGTTTTCAAATGTTTTATTTTTGAACGTCAGTTCACATTTGTAGGTGGATCATCAGTGTTAGAGCTAAAATTAGCATGTTTAAAGTGATTTTCATGCTTCCAGGGGCCCAAAACACAAGATTTATGGAATGGTTAAAAGTGCATGAAAATGGCCAATTTACTCACTCTGAGTTCTCAAAAAGGGTTTCTTCACCCCGGGAAGTTAATTAAATACCATTTGGAGGCATTTAATGTTTGAGCAAAAACGGCTGATTTTCGACAAAAGAGATAACACCCCCCCCATTACGTCATGCTTCAGAAATGTGGAAAATGGTCCGTTTTCAAATGTTTTATTTTTGAACGTCAGTTCACATTTGTAGGTGGATCATCAGTGTTAGAGCTAAAATTAGCATGTTTAAAGTGATTTTCATGCTTCCAGGGGCTCGGGAAGTTAATTAAATACCATTTGGAGGCATTTAATGTTCGAGCAAAAACGGCTGATTTTCGACAAAAGAGATAACACCCCCCCATTACGTCATGCTTCAGAAATGTGGAAAATGGTCCGTTTTCAAATGTTTTATTTTTGAACGTCAGTTCACATTTGTAGGTGGATCATCAGTGTTAGAGCTAAAATTAGCATGTTTAAAGTGATTTTCATGCTTCCAGGGGCTCGGGAAGTGAATTAAATACCATTTGGAGGCATTTAATGTTCGAGCAAAAACGGCTGATTTTCGACAAAAGAGATAACACCCCCCCATTACGTCATGCTTCAGAAATGTGGAAAATGGTCCGCTTTCAAATGTTTTATTTTTGAACGTCAGTTCACATTTGTAGGTGGATCATCAGTGTTAGAGCTAAAATTAGCATGTTTAAAGTGATTTTCATGCTTCCAGGGGCCCAAAACACAAGATTTATGGAATGGTTAAAAGTGCATGAAAATGGCCAATTTACTCACTCTGAGTTCTCAAAAAGGGTTTCTTCACCCCGGGAAGTTAATTAAATACCATTTGGAGGCATTTAATGTTCGAGCAAAAACGGCTGATTTTCGACAAAAGAGATAACACCCCCCCATTACGTCATGCTTCAGAAATGTGGAAAATGGTCCGTTTTCAAATGTTTTATTTTTGAACGTCAGTTCACATTTGTAGGTGGATCATCAGTGTTAGAGCTAAAATTAGCATGTTTAAAGTGATTTTCATGCTTCCAGGGGCCCAAAACACAAGATTTATGGAATGGTTAAAAGTGCATGAAAATGGCCAATTTACTCACTCTGAGTTCTCAAAAAGGGTTTCTTCACCCCGGGAAGTTAATTAAATACCATTTGGAGGCATTTAATGTTCGAGCAAAAACGGCTGATTTTCGACAAAAGAGATAACACCCCCCATTACGTCATGCTTCAGAAATGTGGAAAATGGTCCGTTTTCAAATGTTTTATTTTTGAACGTCAGTTCACATTTGTAGGTGGATCATCAGTGTTAGAGCTAAAATTAGCATGTTTAAAGTGATTTTCATGCTTCCAGGGGCTCGGGAAGTTAATTAAATACCATTTGGAGGCATTTAATGTTCGAGCAAAAACGGCTGATTTTCGACAAAAGAGATAACACCCCCCCATTACGTCATGCTTCAGAAATGTGGAAAATGGTCCGTTTTCAAATGTTTTATTTTTGAACGTCAGTTCACATTTGTAGGTGGATCATCAGTGTTAGAGCTAAAATTAGCATGTTTAAAGTGATTTTCATGCTTCCAGGGGCTCGGGAAGTGAAATAAATACCATTTGGAGGCATTTAATGTTCGAGCAAAAACGGCTGATTTTCGACAAAAGAGATAACACCCCCCCATTACGTCATGCTTCAGAAATGTGGAAAATGGTCCGTTTTCAAATGTTTTATTTTTGAACGTCAGTTCACATTTGTAGGTGGATCATCAGTGTTAGAGCTAAAATTAGCATGTTTAAAGTGATTTTCATGCTTCCAGGGGCCCAAAACACAAGATTTATGGAATGGTTAAAAGTGCATGAAAATGGCCAATTTACTCACTCTGAGTTCTCAAAAAGGGTTTCTTCACCCCGGGAAGTTAATTAAATACCATTTGGAGGCATTTAATGTTCGAGCAAAAACGGCTGATTTTCGACAAAAGAGATAACACCCCCCCATTACGTCATGCTTCAGAAATGTGGAAAATGGTCCGTTTTCAAATGTTTTATTTTTGAACGTCAGTTCACATTTGTAGGTGGATCATCAGTGTTAGAGCTAAAATTAGCATGTTTAAAGTGATTTTCATGCTTCCAGGGGCTCGGGAAGTTAATTAAATACCATTTGGAGGCATTTAATGTTCGAGCAAAAACGGCTGATTTTTGACAAAAGAGATAACACCCCCCCATTACGTCATGCTTCAGAAATGTGGAAAATGGTCCGTTTTCAAATGTTTTATTTTTGAACGTCAGTTCACATTTGTAGGTGGATCATCAGTGTTAGAGCTAAAATTAGCATGTTTAAAGTGATTTTCATGCTTCCAGGGGCTCGGGAAGTGAATTAAATACCATTTGGAGGCATTTAATGTTCGAGCAAAAACGGCTGATTTTCGACAAAAGAGATAACACCCCCCCATTACTTCATGCTTCAGAAATGTGGAAAATGGTCCGTTTTCAAATGTTTTATTTTTGAACGTCAGTTCACATTTGTAGGTGGATCATCAGTGTTAGAGCTAAAATTAGCATGTTTAAAGTGATTTTCATGCTTCCAGGGGCCCAAAACACAAGATTTATGGAATGGTTAAAAGTGCATGAAAATGGCCAATTTACTCACTCTGAGTTCTCAAAAAGGGTTTCTTCACCCCGGGAAGTTAATTAAATACCATTTGGAGGCATTTAATGTTCGAGCAAAAACGGCTGATTTTCGACAAAAGAGATAACACCCCCCCATTACGTCATGCTTCAGAAATGTGGAAAATGGTCCGTTTTCAAATGTTTTATTTTTGAACGTCAGTTCACATTTGTAGGTGGATCATCAGTGTTAGAGCTAAAATTAGCATGTTTAAAGTGATTTTCATGCTTCCAGGGGCTCGGGAAGTTAATTAAATACCATTTGGAGGCATTTAATGTTCGAGCAAAAACGGCTGATTTTCGACAAAAGAGATAACACCCCCCCATTACGTCATGCTTCAGAAATGTGGAAAATGGTCCGTTTTCAAATGTTTTATTTTTGAACGTCAGTTCACATTTGTAGGTGGATCATCAGTGTTAGAGCTAAAATTAGCATGTTTAAAGTGATTTTCATGCTTCCAGGGGCCCAAAACACAAGATTTATGGAATGGTTAAAAGTGCATGAAAATGGCCAATTTACTCACTCTGAGTTCTCAAAAAGGGTTTCTTCACCCCGGGAAGTTAATTAAGTACCATTTGGAGGCATTTAATGTTCGAGCAAAAACGGCTGATTTTCGACAAAAGAGATAACACCCCCCCATTACGTCATGCTTCAGAAATGTGGAAAATGGTCCGTTTTCAAATGTTTTATTTTTGAACGTCAGTTCACATTTGTAGGTGGATCATCAGTGTTAGAGCTAAAATTAGCATGTTTAAAGTGATTTTCATGCTTCCAGGGGCTCGGGAAGTTAATTAAATACCATTTGGAGGCATTTAATGTTCGAGCAAAAACGGCTGATTTTCGACAAAAGAGATAACACCCCCCATTACGTCATGCTTCAGAAATGTGGAAAATGGTCCGTTTTCAAATGTTTTATTTTTGAACGTCAGTTCACATTTTTAGGTGGATCATCAGTGTTAGAGCTAAAATTAGCATGTTTAAAGTGATTTTCATGCTTCCAGGGGCCCAAAACACAAGATTTATGGAATGGTTAAAAGTGCATGAAAATGGCCAATTTACTCACTCTGAGTTCTCAAAAAGGGGTTTCTTCACCCCGGGAAGTTAATTAAATACCATTTGGAGGCATTTAATGTTCGAGCAAAAACGGCTGATTTTCGACAAAAGAGATAACACCCCCCCATTACGTCATGCTTCAGAAATGTGGAAAATGGTCCGTTTTTCAAATGTTTTATTTTTGAACGTCAGTTCACATTTGTAGGTGGATCATCAGTGTTAGAGCTAAAATTAGCATGTTTAAAGTGATTTTCATGCTTCCAGGGGCTCGGGAAGTTAATTAAATACCATTTGGAGGCATTTAATGTTCGAGCAAAAACGGCTGATTTTCGACAAAAGAGATAACACCCCCCCATTACGTCATGCTTCAGAAATGTGGAAAATGGTCCGTTTTCAAATGTTTTATTTTTGAACGTCAGTTCACATTTGTAGGTGGATCATCAGTGTTAGAGCTAAAATTAGCATGTTTAAAGTGATTTTCATGCTTCCAGGGGCTCGGGAAGTGAAATAAATACCATTTGGAGGCATTTAATGTTCGAGCAAAAACGGCTGATTTTCGACAAAAGAGATAACACCCCCCCATTACGTCATGCTTCAGAAATGTGGAAAATGGTCCGTTTTCAAATGTTTTATTTTTGAACGTCAGTTCACATTTTTTATAGGTGGATCATCAGTGTTAGAGCTAAAATTAGCATGTTTAAAGTGATTTTCATGCTTCCAGGGGCTCGGGAAGTTAATTAAATACCATTTGGAGGCATTTAATGTTCGAGCAAAAACGGCTGATTTTCGACAAAAGAGATAACACCCCCCCATTACGTCATGCTTCAGAAATGTGGAAAATGGTCCGTTTTCAAATGTTTTATTTTTGAACGTCAGTTCACATTTGTAGGTGGATCATCAGTGTTAGAGCTAAAATTAGCATGTTTAAAGTGATTTTCATGCTTCCAGGGGCCCAAAACACAAGATTTATGGAATGGTTAAAAGTGCATGAAAATGGCCAATTTACTCACTCTGAGTTCTCAAAAAGGGTTTCTTCACCCCGGGAAGTTAATTAAATACCATTTGGAGGCATTTAATGTTCGAGCAAAAACGGCTGATTTTCGACAAAAGAGATAACACCCCCCCATTACGTCATGCTTCAGAAATGTGGAAAATGGTCCGTTTTCAAATGTTTTATTTTTGAACGTCAGTTCACATTTGTAGGTGGATCATCAGTGTTAGAGCTAAAATTAGCATGTTTAAAGTGATTTTCATGCTTCCAGGGGCCCAAAACACAAGATTTATGGAATGGTTAAAAGTGCATGAAAATGGCCAATTTACTCACTCTGAGTTCTCAAAAGGGTTTCTTCACCCCGGGAAGTTAATTAAATACCATTTGGAGGCATTTAATGTTCGAGCAAAAACGGCTGATTTTCGACAAAAGAGATAACACCCCCCCATTACGTCATGCTTCAGAAATGTGGAAAATGGTCCGTTTTCAAATGTTTTATTTTTGAACGTCAGTTCACATTTGTAGGTGGATCATCAGTGTTAGAGCTAAAATTAGCATGTTTAAAGTGATTTTCATGCTTCCAGGGGCTCGGGAAGTTAATTAAATACCATTTGGAGGCATTTAATGTTCGAGCAAAAACGGCTGATTTTCGACAAAAGAGATAACACCCCCCCATTACGTCATGCTTCAGAAATGTGGAAAATGGTCCGTTTTCAAATGTTTTATTTTTGAACGTCAGTTCACATTTGTAGGTGGATCATCAGTGTTAGAGCTAAAATTAGCATGTTTAAAGTGATTTTCATGCTTCCAGGGGCTCGGGAAGTGAAATAAATACCATTTGGAGGCATTTAATGTTCGAGCAAAAACGGCTGATTTTCGACAAAAGAGATAACACCCCCCCATTACGTCATGCTTCAGAAATGTGGAAAATGGTCCGTTTTCAAATGTTTTATTTTTGAACGTCAGTTCACATTTGTAGGTGGATCATCAGTGTTAGAGCTAAAATTAGCATGTTTAAAGTGATTTTCATGCTTCCAGGGGCCCAAAACACAAGATTTATGGAATGGTTAAAAGTGCATGAAAATGGCCAATTTACTCACTCTGAGTTCTCAAAAAGGGTTTCTTCACCCCGGGAAGTTAATTAAATACCATTTGGAGGCATTTAATGTTCGAGCAAAAACGGCTGATTTTCGACAAAAGAGATAACACCCCCCTATTACGTCATGCTTCAGAAATGTGGAAAATGGTCCGTTTTCAAATGTTTTATTTTTGAACGTCAGTTCACATTTGTAGGTGGATCATCAGTGTTAGAGCTAAAATTAGCATGTTTAAAGTGATTTTCATGCTTCCAGGGGCTCGGGAAGTTAATTAAATACCATTTGGAGGCATTTAATGTTCGAGCAAAAACGGCTGATTTTCGACAAAAGAGATAACACCCCCCCATTACGTCATGCTTCAGAAATGTGGAAAATGGTCCGTTTTCAAATGTTTTATTTTTGAACGTCAGTTCACATTTGTAGGTGGATCATCAGTGTTAGAGCTAAAATTAGCATGTTTAAAGTGATTTTCATGCTTCCAGGGGCTCGGGAAGTGAATTAAATACCATTTGGAGGCATTTAATGTTCGAGCAAAAACGGCTGATTTTCGACAAAAGAGATAACACCCCCCCATTACGTCATGCTTCAGAAATGTGGAAAATGGTCCGTTTTCAAATGTTTTATTTTTGAACGTCAGTTCACATTTGTAGGTGGATCATCAGTGTTAGAGCTAAAATTAGCATGTTTAAAGTGATTTTCATGCTTCCAGGGGCCCAAAACACAAGATTTATGGAATGGTTAAAAGTGCATGAAAATGGCCAATTTAATCACTCTGAGTTCTCAAAAAGGGTTTCTTCACCCCGGGAAGTTAATTAAATACCATTTGGAGGCATTTAATGTTCGAGCAAAAACGGCTGATTTTCGACAAAAGAGATAACACCCCCCCATTACGTCATGCTTCAGAAATGTGGAAAATGGTCCGTTTTCAAATGTTTTATTTTTGAACGTCAGTTCACATTTGTAGGTGGATCATCAGTGTTAGAGCTAAAATTAGCATGTTTAAAGTGATTTTCATGCTTCCAGGGGCTCGGGAAGTTAATTAAATACCATTTGGAGGCATTTAATGTTCGAGCAAAAACGGCTGATTTTCGACAAAAGAGATAACACCCCCCCATTACGTCATGCTTCAGAAATGTGGAAAATGGTCCGTTTTCAAATGTTTTATTTTTGAACGTCAGTTCACATTTGTAGGTGGATCATCAGTGTTAGAGCTAAAATTAGCATGTTTAAAGTGATTTTCATGCTTCCAGGGGCCCAAACACAAGATTTATGGAATGGTTAAAAGTGCATGAAAATGGCCAATTTACTCACTCTGAGTTCTCAAAAAGGGTTTCTTCACCCCCGGAAGTTAATTAAATACCATTTGGAGGCATTTAATGTTCGAGCAAAAACGGCTGATTTTCGACAAAAGAGATAACACCCCCCCATTACGTCATGCTTCAGAAATGTGGAAAATGGTCCGTTTTCAAATGTTTTATTTTTGAACGTCAGTTCACATTTGTAGGTGGATCATCAGTGTTAGAGCTAAAATTAGCATGTTTAAAGTGATTTTCATGCTTCCAGGGGCTCGGGAAGTTAATTAAATACCATTTGGAGGCATTTAATGTTCGAGCAAAAACGGCTGATTTTCGACAAAAGAGATAACACCCCCCCATTACGTCATGCTTCAGAAATGTGGAAAATGGTCCGTTTTCAAATGTTTTATTTTTGAACGTCAGTTCACATTTGTAGGTGGATCATCAGTGTTAGAGCTAAAATTAGCATGTTTAAAGTGATTTTCATGCTTCCAGGGGCTCGGGAAGTGAAATAAATACCATTTGGAGGCATTTAATGTTCGAGCAAAACGGCTGATTTTCGACAAAAGAGATAACACCCCCCCATTACGTCATGCTTCAGAAATGTGGAAAATGGTCCGTTTTCAAATGTTTTATTTTTGAACGTCAGTTCACATTTGTAGGTGGATCATCAGTGTTAGAGCTAAAATTAGCATGTTTAAAGTGATTTTCATGCTTCCAGGGGCTCGGGAAGTTAATTAAATACCATTTGGAGGCATTTAATGTTCGAGCAAAAACGGCTGATTTTCGACAAAAGAGATAACACCCCCCCATTACGTCATGCTTCAGAAATGTGGAAAATGGTCCGTTTTCAAATGTTTTATTTTTGAACGTCAGTTCACATTTGTAGGTGGATCATCAGTGTTAGAGCTAAAATTAGCATGTTTAAAGTGATTTTCATGCTTCCAGGGGCTCGGGAAGTTAATTAAATACCATTTGGAGGCATTTAATGTTCGAGCAAAAACGGCTGATTTTCGACAAAAGAGATAACACCCCCCCATTACGTCATGCTTCAGAAATGTGGAAAATGGTCCGTTTTCAAATGTTTTATTTTTGAACGTCAGTTCACATTTGTAGGTGGATCATCAGTGTTAGAGCTAAAATTAGCATGTTTAAAGTGATTTTCATGCTTCCAGGGGCCCAAAACACAAGATTTATGGAATGGTTAAAAGTGCATGAAAATGGCCAATTTACTCACTCTGAGTTCTCAAAAGGGTTTCTTCACCCCGGGAAGTTAATTAAATACCATTTGGAGGCATTTAATGTTCGAGCAAAAACGGCTGATTTTCGACAAAAGAGATAACACCCCCCATTACGTCATGCTTCAGAAATGTGGAAAATGGTCCGTTTTCAAATGTTTTATTTTTGAACGTCAGTTCACATTTGTAGGTGGATCATCAGTGTTAGAGCTAAAATTAGCATGTTTAAAGTGATTTTCATGCTTCCAGGGGCTCGGGAAGTTAATTAAATACCATTTGGAGGCATTTAATGTTCGAGCAAAAACGGCTGATTTTCGACAAAAGAGATAACACCCCCCCATTACGTCATGCTTCAGAAATGTGGAAAATGGTCCGTTTTCAAATGTTTTATTTTTGAACGTCAGTTCACATTTGTAGGTGGATCATCAGTGTTAGAGCTAAAATTAGCATGTTTAAAGTGATTTTCATGCTTCCAGGGGCTCGGGAAGTTAATTAAATACCATTTGGAGGCATTTAATGTTCGAGCAAAAACGGCTGATTTTCGACAAAAGAGATAACACCCCCCCATTACGTCATGCTTCAGAAATGTGGAAAATGGTCCGTTTTCAAATGTTTTATTTTTGAACGTCAGTTCACATTTGTAGGTGGATCATCAGTGTTAGAGCTAAAATTAGCATGTTTAAAGTGATTTTCATGCTTCCAGGGGCCCAAACACAAGATTTATGGAATGGTTAAAAGTGCATGAAAATGGCCAATTTACTCACTCTGAGTTCTCAAAAAGGGTTTCTTTACCCCGGGAAGTTAATTAAATACCATTTGGAGGCATTTAATGTTCGAGCAAAAACGGCTGATTTTCGACAAAAGAGATAACACCCCCCATTACGTCATGCTTCAGAAATGTGGAAAATGGTCCGTTTTCAAATGTTTTATTTTTGAACGTCAGTTCACATTTGTAGGTGGATCATCAGTGTTAGAGCTAAAATTAGCATGTTTAAAGTGATTTTCATGCTTCCAGGGGCCCAAAACACAAGATTTATGGAATGGTTAAAAGTGCATGAAAATGGCCAATTTACTCACTCTGAGTTCTCAAAAAAGGGTTTCTTCACCCCGGGAAGTTAATTAAATACCATTTGGAGGCATTTAATGTTCGAGCAAAAACGGCTGATTTTCGACAAAAGAGATAACACCCCCCCATTACGTCATGCTTCAGAAATGTGGAAAATGGTCCGTTTTCAAATGTTTTATTTTTGAACGTCAGTTCACATTTGTAGGTGGATCATCAGTGTTAGAGCTAAAATTAGCATGTTTAAAGTGATTTTCATGCTTCCAGGGGCTCGGGAAGTTAATTAAATACCATTTGGAGGCATTTAATGTTCGAGCAAAACGCGCTGATTTTCGACAAAAGAGATAACACCCCCCCATTACGTCATGCTTCAGAAATGTGGAAAATGGTCCGTTTTCAAATGTTTTATTTTTGAACGTCAGTTCACATTTGTAGGTGGATCATCAGTGTTAGAGCTAAAATTAGCATGTTTAAAGTGATTTTCATGCTTCCAGGGGCTCGGGAAGTGAAATAAATACCATTTGGAGGCATTTAATGTTCGAGCAAAAACGGCTGATTTTCGACAAAAGAGATAACACCCCCCCATTACGTCATGCTTCAGAAATGTGGAAAATGGTCCGTTTTTCAAATGTTTTATTTTTGAACGTCAGTTCACATTTGTAGGTGGATCATCAGTGTTAGAGCTAAAATTAGCATGTTTAAAGTGATTTTCATGCTTCCAGGGGCCCAAAACACAAGATTTATGGAATGGTTAAAAGTGCATGAAAATGGCCAATTTACTCACTCTGAGTTCTCAAAAAGGGTTTCTTCACCCCGGGAAGTTAATTAAATACCATTTGGAGGCATTTAATGTTCGAGCAAAAACGGCTGATTTTCGACAAAAGAGATAACACCCCCCATTACGTCATGCTTCAGAAATGTGGAAAATGGTCCGTTTTCAAATGTTTTATTTTTGAACGTCAGTTCACATTTGTAGGTGGATCATCAGTGTTAGAGCTAAAATTAGCATGTTTAAAGTGATTTTCATGCTTCCAGGGGCTCGGGAAGTTAATTAAATACCATTTGGAGGCATTTAATGTTCGAGCAAAAACGGCTGATTTTCGACAAAAGAGATAACACCCCCCCATTACGTCAATGCTTCAGAAATGTGGAAAATGGTCCGTTTTCAAATGTTTTATTTTGAACGTCAGTTCACATTTGTAGGTGGATCATCAGTGTTAGAGCTAAAATTAGCATGTTTAAAGTGATTTTCATGCTTCCAGGGGCTCGGGAAGTGAATTAAATACCATTTGGAGGCATTTAATGTTCGAGCAAAAACGGCTGATTTTCGACAAAAGAGATAACACCCCCCCATTACGTCATGCTTCAGAAATGTGGAAAATGGTCCGTTTTCAAATGTTTTATTTTTGAACGTCAGTTCACATTTGTAGGTGGATCATCAGTGTTAGAGCTAAAATTAGCATGTTTAAAGTGATTTTCATGCTTCCAGGGGCCCAAAACACAAGATTTATGGAATGGTTAAAAGTGCATGAAAATGGCCAATTTACTCACTCTGAGTTCTCAAAAAGGGTTTCTTCACCCCGGGAAGTTAATTAAATACCATTTGGAGGCATTTAATGTTCGAGCAAAAACGGCTGATTTTCGACAAAAGAGATAACACCCCCCCATTACGTCATGCTTCAGAAATGTGGAAAATGGTCCGTTTTCAAATGTTTTATTTTTGAACGTCAGTTCACATTTGTAGGTGGATCATCAGTGTTAGAGCTAAAATTAGCATGTTTAAAGTGATTTTCATGCTTCCAGGGCTCGGGAAGTTAATTAAATACCATTTGGAGGCATTTAATGTTCGAGCAAAAACGGCTGATTTTCGACAAAAGAGATAACACCCCCCCATTACGTCATGCTTCAGAAATGTGGAAAATGGTCCGTTTTCAAATGTTTTATTTTTGAACGTCAGTTCACATTTGTAGGTGGATCATCAGTGTTAGAGCTAAAATTAGCATGTTTAAAGTGATTTTCATGCTTCCAGGGGCCCAAAACACAAGATTTATGGAATGGTTAAAAGTGCATGAAAATGGCCAATTTACTCACTCTGAGTTCTCAAAAAGGGTTTCTTCACCCCGGGAAGTTAATTAAGTACCATTTGGAGGCATTTAATGTTCGAGCAAAAACGGCTGATTTTCGACAAAAGAGATAACACCCCCCCATTACGTCATGCTTCAGAAATGTGGAAAATGGTCCGTTTTCAAATGTTTTATTTTTGAACGTCAGTTCACATTTGTAGGTGGATCATCAGTGTTTGAGCTAAAATTAGCATGTTTAAAGTGATTTTCATGCTTCCAGGGGCTCGGGAAGTTAATTAAATACCATTTGGAGGCATTTAATGTTCGAGCAAAAACGGCTGATTTTCGACAAAAGAGATAACACCCCCCCATTACGTCATGCTTCAGAAATGTGGAAAATGGTCCGTTTTCAAATGTTTTATTTTTGAACGTCAGTTCACATTTTTAGGTGGATCATCAGTGTTAGAGCTAAAATTAGCATGTTTAAAGTGATTTTCATGCTTCCAGGGGCCCAAAACACAAGATTTATGGAATGGTTAAAAGTGCATGAAAATGGCCAATTTACTCACTCTGAGTTCTCAAAAAGGGTTTCTTCACCCCGGGAAGTTAATTAAATACCATTTGGAGGCATTTAATGTTCGAGCAAAAACGGCTGATTTTCGACAAAAGAGATAACACCCCCCATTACGTCATGCTTCAGAAATGTGGAAAATGGTCCGTTTTCAAATGTTTTATTTTTGAACGTCAGTTCACATTTGTAGGTGGATCATCAGTGTTAGAGCTAAAATTAGCATGTTTAAAGTGATTTTCATGCTTCCAGGGCTCGGGAAGTGAAATAAATACCATTTGGAGGCATTTAATGTTCGAGCCAAAAACGGCTGATTTTCGACAAAAGAGATAACACCCCC
>NW_028248177.1:0-79262 GCF_964263255.1 Lissotriton vulgaris
AACAAGCATTGGAAATGCAATAGGTCTCGCAGCATTAGAGTTAGTGCTTTTAGAATTGTTTATGGGTTTTTTTTTGTAAATCTTTAGCATTTTTGTTTCCTGTAGCCAATGCTAAAGAATTACAAATAAAAAAAGCCATAAACAATTCTAAAAGCTCTAACTCAAATGCTCCGAGACCTATTGCACTGTGTGAGGGTGAGGGGTTGAGGGTGAGTGAGGGTGAGGGTGGGTGAGTGAGTGAGGGTGAGTGAGGGTGGGTGAGGGGTTGAGGGTGAGGGGTTGAGGGTGAGGGAGGGTGAGGGTGAGTGAGGGTGAGTGAGGTTGAGGGTGAGGTGTTGAGGGTGAGTGAGGGTGAGTGAGGTGTTGAGGGTGAGTGAGGGTGAGGGTGAGTGAGGGTGAGGGGTTTTGGGTGAGTGAGGGGGAGTAGTTGAGGCTGAGTGAGGGTGAGTGAGAGTGAGGGTGAGTGAGGGGTTGAGGGTGAGGGGTTGAGGGTGATGTATGTTTGCCACCAAACTCCCCAGGCCACTAACGCTCGGACGTCCCATGCAGCTTAAATGGTGCGAAGTGAGTTTACAAGCGCACGAGGCCAAGGTATTATGGGGCTTATTTAGAAGCCCCTTGCGCTGCCGGTGGGTCTCTTGTAATGTGTGGAAAGGTGACGAACCGGCGGCGCAAGAGGCTTGCACATAAGCCCCCCATGTATGTAATACATTCATCCCAGAATGCGTGTGCTCAAACACCGGCAGAGCAAAAGCAGCGCATTCCTTCTAATAGGGTGCATTGTTCCTGTTTGTTCCTGGTGTGCCTGATTAAAGGTGTGCCGTGGCGCAAAGTGGAACAGTGAACCCATTATGTAATACGGGCCAAGGTCGTTACACATCGGTAACTGGAAATGTGCAGTTTGTAGAGTAAACAAAAGTCTAGCTGCAATGGACAGCGTGAGAGCCAGAAATGAAGTTAGAAGCCCCTATGTCATGAACATAATATTCATTCTTCTTCTGTACATGCAATGTTTTCACAGGCAGACCAAATATATTAGCTATTTATGAGCAGCTCTGGGAACACATTGCAACATAGATTTTTTTGGAGCAACTCCAAATTCATTGTGGTAAATACACGCTACTGCAACATTTTGCAGCAACATTGTTCAAGTTTTGTTTGTTGTGTCATATGGCAGTGTCAGAACTTCCTTATATATGCAACGTGTCAGTGAGGTATTTTTTTAAATCTTATTTAAATCTTATTAGCTTATTACATTTGTTAGTTGTGTTAAATGTTATTTTTCTTTAGCTGCAATGTCTGCACCCAGCATTTCCTAACCACCTTTGATGTAAACTGGGAAGCCAGTACTTCCGGCCAGTACGTCAATAAAAACAATTGAAAAAACTGTACAATGGTTATTTAATAGCACTTGGAGGGAGGGGGTTTTGTATGCGTCCCTAAGGAAGTAGAATGTCTTGGACAATCTCACAAAGATTTTGAAGGCATGAATTCGGAGGGTTGGCAGACTCCCTCATAAGAAAGCAAATATCTAAATGCACTAACAGTCCTTAAGTTAAACAGCATGTTGGCAAGGAATTCAGTTTAATAAAATCCATCACAATTGTAAAAGCGGTAGAGCTCATTGCAATGTATGTGTGAAGAGATGCAGAGTGAAACTGTGGGCAAGGATGTATGCATAGTAAGAGGCAAGAAGTGTGATGATGATGTGGGAATAAATAAAGATGAAAAAAATAAGAACTTTGTGAATGAGAATAAAGTTAGGTGTTTAAAATGTGGCAAGTGTGTGCATATCTTCAGCAGCACAAATAGTTATGCCAGAAACTTAAAGTAAGTGTCAGTAACGGGGCATTATTCCTGCTTGTATACAGATTCTAAAGTGCATTATGAGGAGGAATCACATGAACAAAGGAATGTTTTAGTCAGCCTGAAAATTGTAATGAAGATGATGACGTAGTATTGTTAACAAAGAGTAAGCAACTTTTGGAGGGAGTTAATGTGACAGCTTTCCCGGAATCTAAATCACCTTACATTTTATTGGATGCAGCACTTTTGGGACACACTTAAGGGATAGAGTGAATGAGTGAGTGAAACCCAAAATTAATTCTGGGGAGAAAGGATTTGACTAGCATGCTCCATTTGGGTACAGAGTGATACTGTGTGGGTGAGGTATATGTGGCACGACATGGTGATGATTTAGTCGTATAAAAGCAAATGAGAAAAATATGAATGAAGTTGGAGCCTTATGAGGTTGAATATCTTTTCAGCTTTTGATTTTTTTTTAAATAAAATAAGTAACTCACGGAAAAGGTTTATGAGACATTCTTGGCACTGCAATATGACACAATAAAAACGGCAACAACGTTGTTGAAAGTGTTTGCGGTAGCATTTTCTTACTATGTGTTATTCCTGCTAAAAAAAAAATGTATTTTCTAGTGTGCTGCCAGAAATATCAAAAAATAGCTAATACATTTAGACGGGTAGGGAGAGGCGGCGGGAAGGGGAGGGGGCGGAGCGGGTTAAATTAAACAAACGAGACGGAGGGAAGAGAGGGGAGGGGGGAGGAGAAATGCGACACGGCGGGAAGGGGAGGGGGCGGAGCGGGTTAAATTAAAGAAACAAGACGGACGGAGGAGAGGGGAGGGGGGAGGAGAAATGCGACACGGCGGGAAGGGGAGGGGGCGGAGCGGGTAAAACAAGACGGACGGTCGGTGATTGGGTCTAGGCATTTGTGTGCAGTTTCACCAGGGATGGTGTATTTAGAGTTGGAAGAGGGGCCTTTCAGACGTTCGAATCATGACGTTTCTAGGCCTAGAGATACTCGCACGGGTCTCAAAGTAAGCTGAACCCCGTTGCAGCCCCTTTCCATGCCAATTAAAGTATTCCGGCGCTTCTATATTGTCTGTGTTTTATTGCATTGCTGTTTGCATGTTTAGTTGCCTGGTTTGTGGGTGCAGGGCAGGGCTATGGTCAAAGGCTTGTTTGAACAACACCGTTTTCATGGTAGTTACTTCCTGGATGTCAAGGGAAGATGTTTATTTCCCTCCCCTTGTCTGTTCATTGGCATATGGCCGTTTGTGGGATTGTGGTTTCTAGGAAGTAAGGAAGTGTACTTTGCCTTCTCACTATTGTAATATCGTCTATTGTGAATCGCTGATAGCATACCCGATGACGCTGCTGCCTCCTGTTGGATTTGCTGGTGTACTGCACAAAGATGTCGGCTTTCGTTTCTGCGCAGAGATGAAATACTTCAATGCACGTACAAAGTCTTCTTGTATCGTGGCTGCTGCATGTGTTCCTGTGTGGCTGCTGCACGTGTTCCTGTGTGCAGTGTTGTATCTGGGGTGTGTATATTTACTGGCAGCCAATGTTTGATCCCCTGGCTGACATTTTTCTTTTACGAGGCTCTCAGTCGAGTCTAGTTAAGACTCCCTATTTTGAGGTGAATTTATTTGCCTATTGTTGCCAGAAAGCATAACGAAAAAAACGAAAGAGAAAGCAGGGTAACCTGACCCAGGAGGGGGGAGGAGGGAGGAGAAATGCGTCTTGGCCGGAGCAGGGGGCGGAGCAGGGAGAGCGGGCTTTGGAATGTAATTCACACAGCCGGCCGGTCGTGAAACTGAAAGCATGGCCGGCCGGCCGTGAAAGCCTTTGATGCGGCAGGGGAAATGCGAGACGGCGGGAAGGGGAGGGGGCGGAGCGGGTAAACCAAGACTGACGTGCACGCGCTTTTAAGCTCAATGCGCATGCGCATTGAGCTTAAAAGTCACGGGCACTGCAAGGAATCGCCACGATTCCTTGCAAGTTGGGGAAAGAGTGGATAAGTCCCAATACTCTCGCTTGCTCGATGCGCTTGCGCATCGACAGGCGAGACCTAAAAATCTTCTCAAGTATGTCAGGGCCGCATTTTGTCATTTGCCCTTACCTTCCCCTGTGGTGTGGTTCCACTCTTGTTCTTCCTTATGCAAAGAATTACATCCAATATGCCGGCATCAGCATTTAGTTTTTAGGTCTCGCGACCTATCGATGTGCGCAAGCGCATCGAGCGGAGCGAGAATTCAAGTGACAAAAACATCGTGAAACCAAAGGGCTTTCAGCCCCGCGGTTTTCATGCAGTTCCCGTGTACATGCACGCGCATCGCCGGCATCAGGCTTCTCCTCCCCTAGCAGCACTCCTCCCACACCAGCAACTCCCCCTTCCCACACCAGCACCTTCCCCTCTCTCTCCCCGCAAACACAGCCTTGCCCTAACAGCACTCCTCCCGCACCAGCACCTCCCCCCTCCCACACCAGCACCTCCCCTCTCTCTCCCCGCAAACACAGCCTTGCCCTAACAGCACTCCTCCCACACCAGCACCTCCCCTCTCTCTCCCCGCAAACACAGCCTTGCCCTAACAGCACTCCTCCCACACCAGCACCTCCCCCCTCCCACACCAGCACATCCCCTCAATTTGACGAGGGCTGAGACGTAAGCCTCTTGTTGTAATTCTGTACTGGTACACACTCTCCTTTGCACTTCAAGCGGGGTCCCAAGTCAGACAGTATTTGCCCATATGCATATTGCACATGTGGTATTTTCCCGTGTGCAAACTGCATCCCATGTGCAATTTACTCCGATTTTCAGTAGGTTTTTTCGTATTATTTCCAAACAATTCCAAAAACAGATCAAAAGACCAGCTGCCAATTGATCCAGGTAATTTTTGTACCGATGACGGCAGCAGAGAAGGCTGTGAAATGTGCACTGTGCTGAATGAAGAACATTAGAACAAGCTATGAAAGGTAATACTTTCATGACCTGCAGAGCTCTGGCTCAGCTTTTGCCCAGTATTTGACAAAAAGAGTAACACCTCCCTACTTCTTCCATACTTGCATTGTCGTGAGGTAACTCTACCGATAGGCAATGGATTGTTTTACCGGCTGTTGCTGTATGCAGAGTCAACAGACGTGTTCTCTAATGCAGATTGTGGCTTTTGATTCTAGGCACAGCACTATACGATACAAGGGTCTCCACATTTCTAACAGCATACAGGCCTTCCTGGCTTCCATGAACTGACAAACTTCCAGCCCCAAAGCAAGCCTCCCGCCACTGGCAGTATCCTCCTCGCGCAGCCCTGGGCAGTGAATGGTTAATGCTTATCTCCGGGACGCTGGCACAGCTCATCCACAGCAGTGACTCATCTGCCCATCACCGGCAAACCCCTCCAGGCCCACACTCCCCCACCCTCGGGCCATTCCGATTTCCAGAGTAGGTAGGCAGGGACACGGCCACATACGATTTCATGACACCTGCACCTGCCCGCACACCTACCAACCAGATAGAGGCCGGTGTCTATGCATCAACCACACCAACCACCTCCTCACGCAGGCTGCACCCCCACTCAGAACTCCACATGAAAGCCACACACACTTCAAAGGCTCCACACCCCGCCCACGTCTGCACTTCGCCGCACTTTCCGACTTCCCCTCCCACGGCTCTTCCCATTCACGCGCTCGTTACCATTTGCTCCCGAGCCGCATTTCTCCTCCCTCCCCCCCCCCCCCCCCTAATCTTAGCAATGCCAAGAGCTTGTTTTCCCCAAGGTCTCTGACTCGATTTCATCTTGTTCTCGTGCTCGCCAAGGATGTTTCACTGTGATCAGTTTGTGCCTTTGATTTCTCCAAAGAGAGATCCGAGTCCAAGGGCTCCCTGGTAGTATTCTGAAGCAGGCAGTGATGTCTTTCGTATAATCCTGCAGCAGCTGCTGAATGACCCCTTAGTCGGCGGTGCCTGAAGATCTGCCAGTGTGGGGAAGTCAACTGTCCTTTGCTGTGCTGAAGAAGCTGACTCAGGGCCGCCTCTCTTTTCAGGGTCTTTCTAGAGCTTTATTCTTCGCAGACGTGTATTTGTTGTTGTCTCATCATCTGTGCAGCACCCACCACAAGTGAATTAAATTATTAGCATCTTACACAGTTGTTTTTGACACAAAGACTCAATCAGCCAGTGTTTTCGAAACACCAGCAGACCTGGCGCTCATTCATCGTAGCACTGCATTTCAAATAAAACCTATGCTGGGACTATATGTTTATATGCCAGAATTAGGAGGGAACTTCACTCTGCCTTATGTAAATATAATACCACCGAACTTCCAACTTGCCACTCACCCACGCAACGCCACTCACCCACGCAACGCCACTCACCCACGCAACGCCACTCACCCACGCAACGCCACTCACCCACGCAACGCCACTCACCCACGCAACGCCACTCACCCACGCAACGCCACTCACCCACGCAACGCCACTCACACACGCAACGCCACTCACACACGCAACGCCACTCACACACGCTACGCCACTCACACACGCAACGCCACTCACACATGCAACGCCACTCACTCAAAGCAATGCCACTCACTCACGCAACGCCACTCACACACGCAACGCCACTCACCCACGCAACGCCACTCATCCACGCAACGCCACTCACACATGCAACGCCACTCACACATGCAATGCCACTCACACATGCAATGCCACTCACACATGCAATGCCACTCACACATGCAACGCCACTCACACATGCAACGCCACTCACACATGCAACGCCACTCACACATGCAACGCCACTCACTCAAAGCAATGCAACTCACACACGCAACGCCACTCATCCACGCAACACCACTCACACATGCAACGCCACTCACACATGCAACTCCACTCACACACGCAACACAAATCACACACGGAACAACACTCACACAGGCAACGCCACTCACACAGGCAACGCCAATCACACAGGCAACGCCAATCACACACGCAACGCCAATCACACACGCAACGCCAATCACACACGCAACGCCAATCACACACGCAACGCCAATTACACACGCAACGCCACTCACACAAGCTACACCACTCACGTTGCCAATAGGTCTCGCAGTTGGAAAGTTGGAGCCATTACCATTGCAAATAACAATGCCTTTTATTTTTTTTTCATTTTTAAAAACATAAAGGGCTTTGTCATTTACAAAACCAATAGCTCCAACTTTCCTACTGCGAGACCTATTGGCAACGCCAGTGCTTGTTGTTTCTTGTTGGCCCTAATCCCCTGCACTTCTCAGCCACAAGCACATTCACAGCCTTCTAAGACGGAGACACACGTTTGTGTAAGTATTACTTAGCATGTCTTTAACACTACTGTGAGTGTGGGCTAGCTGACTCTAAGGCAGCCTTGCTTCTCGTATTTCAATAGAGTGATGATGTCATGCTACATTCCGAGGCTTCCTTCAGTCAGCTGCCGAGGATTGAAGGGGGAGCTGCTTCCGACACTTGGTACAAGCAGCCATTTGTTCCTCTGCCTTTCATGGAAGGCCCGAGACACAAACGTGCAAATCCAGGAACCACCAAACATGGGGACAACAAGGGTCAACAGATACAGCTCTGTAAAATATCTTTGTTTTATTTTGATGCTCCATTTTCCGGTTTGTTGCTTTTTTCTTTCACACTCGTGTTCCTTCTTTTCTTACTTTTTTACCCTGGCTTTATTTATTTGGTTAAGCAAACGGTTCAAGTTCACTGATAGTAAGCAGGCTCACCATCCGCACACAGGCTTATTTACAAGCGACTTCCGCCACCCGTACGTCACTTTTGATCTGTTAAAAATAACGTAGAGTGGCGCAAGGAGCTTGTAAATAAGCCCCACAGAGTTTTCAACTTCATGGATCCAAGTGTGAGTTGTTAATATAGGTCGGCGTTATTTTCCTTTGCAATCAGATGCTTGTAGTCCTCACTTTATGACTGAATAAAGAAAGAAATACCAGGTCCCAGAATGCAAAGAAACAAACCCTGAATTGGATGAACTATTTCAGCAGAGACAGATCTGTGCTTCACCCCTTCCTCTGTTAACCTGCCAAAACAGTTCCAGCAGCGCAGGAGCCCCAAATTGGGCCAATAAGCAATTAAATTAGCAGGAAACAAAGGTACATGAACTGCCAGAGGAGCGTCCTACTCGTGTGCTTTAAACATGGAGTACATTGCATTTTTCATGCCTTTTAACAATGTTAATGTGAAAATGTTTTACTTGGACTATATCCCCTCTCCCCCAAACCGTCCTGTTTTCTATGTTGCTTCTTCCTTCCCATCCACTACCCTGTTGTTGTGTGTGTTGCCCCTGCCCCCCACCGCCATAGGAAAAGCAACCAATGGCAAAGCCAATAGGTAGCGCAATTGAAGAGCTAGTGGCTTTGTCAATGACGTAGCCATGTTGTAAAGCAGCATGGCTGCTGTTCAGCATGGCTGAGAGTTGGGGGAAAAAAGAGCTATGACCCTGCTATACAACATGACTAAAAGACATTGCCTTTGCCAATAGTCCTCGCATTGGCAAGACCGATTGCCTTTGCCAATACTTGTTTACTATCAGCCGTTTGCATGCTAGGGCTTGTAGTTGAGTTTTTTTTCTCGTAAACATAGGACTAGTAGTGTCAGCATAACATCTTTATAAATAATTAAAAAAACTAGGGCGGAATAAATATGCCCCTGCTAAGATTTGTTCAAGTGGCAAATTGTAGTTCTACATTTATTATGGACATTAAAAACGAAAAACGTGAATTTAAGGTTTATTGTCTCAGTATTGATAGTCCAGCCCGTGTTTTACGATAATAATTTCTTCATCAGTGCCTACATTTAATTTCCAATCAAATTTCTTAATTAATAAAAGGAGGTCCCCAATTATCAGTGAGCGACAGCGCACACTCGGAGTGGAACTATGTTGTTTCTCTTCTGCACTAAGAAACGCAACTGCTTAGATTTGCTCCAACTGTTCTTTTTTTTAGAGAGACAGTGGGGGTTATTTACAAGCACACTAGTTGTTGAATTTTTAGACCTGCACTTGTAAAGAGTGCCTGTGCTGCAGTCTCTTGTTTGTATTCACATTCCGCATGGGTGCAGCTGCTAGGTTCTTGAACTCCCTTCTGGAAGATGTATGTGAAAGCAGTATTCTTGTGGAATGTCATTGTTCCATGCTGAACAGATGGAGGAAGACACCTATATGTTTTGACTCGATGCATATAGTCCTTTTTAGGTCTCACTGAGCCAACCCCACCCCCCCCCCCCCACACACACACAACCCCACACACACAACCCCCCCCACACACCCTCCCACACCCCTCCACACCCCCCACACACACACAATCCTACACACACACAATCCTACACACACACAATCCTACATACACACAACACTACACACACACACACCCAGACCCACCCACACACAACCCCGCACCCACACAACCCCACCCACACACACACAACCCCACCCACACATCCCCACACACCCTCACCCCCCACACCCACCCACCCAAACACACCCCCACACACACACCCCACCCATACACACACCCCACCCACACACACCCACCCACACAACCCCTCCCACACACACAACCCCTCCCACACACAACTCCCCCCACACACAACTCCCCCCACACACAACTCCCCCCACACACACCTCCCCCTCACACACACACAACCACAAGTACACACAAGCACACACACAACCCCAAACACAACACATACAACCCCACACACAACCATCTATCTATCGTTCAATCACCCTCACTCTATCACCATCACTCTATCTATCGCCCTCTATCTATCGCTCTCACTCTATCGCCCTCAGTCTGTCTGTCTATCTATCTACCTATCGCCCTCACTCTGTCTGTCGCCCTCACTCTGTCTGTCGCCCTCACTCTGTCTTTCTGTCGCCCTCACTCTGTCTTTGTCGCCCTCACTCTATCTATCTGTCGCCCTCACGCTATCTATCTATCGCCCTCACTCTATCGCCCTCCCTCTGTCTATCTATAGCCTTTACTCTATTGCCCTCCCTCTGTCTATCTATAGCCCTCCCTCTGTCTATCTATAGCCCTCACTCTGTCTATCGCCCTCACTCTATCGCCCTCACTCTGTCTATCTATCGCCCTCACTCTGTCTATCGCCCTCCCTCTGTCTATCGCCCTCCCTCTGTCTATCTTAGCCCTCACTCTCTCTATCTATAGCCCTCACTCTCTCTATCGCCCTCAAGCTATCTATCTATTGCCCTCACGCTATCTATCACCCACCCTCACTCTATCTATCTATAGCCCTCACTCTGTCTATTGCATCACCACAGCATCACTCAGCACCACCACAGCATCACCCAGGGGCACCACAACATCACTATGCGCTACCACAGCATTACTGAACGCTACAGCATCACTGGTCGCCACAATAACATCACTCTGCGCCACCACAGCATCAATCTGTGCAACCATTCAACAACAACTGGTTCAAATATGTTCTCTCAATGTTTCAAGCTTTATTTCAAATGTCACAAAAAGATGTTAATATTTCACTTCTGTTCTTGGATTTTGGTCACAATTAAATACACTGAACATAATCTTGACAAAAGTTATTTACAAAAGTTTAAGCTATTGCCATTATAAATTACAATAACTTTTATTTAAGTATTCATTATTAAAAGCCATTGTTATTTGTAATATCAATACATCTAAGTCATGTAAATACTACACATATTGCATTACAAACGCTATAGGTGTCACATTTGCGAAAGTTATAACTATTGGCATTGTAAATGACAAAGCTATTCATTTCGCTATTTTAAAAACCAACACCTAAATAAAAAATGTGTCATTTACAATACCAATAGCTCAAACTTTCCTAATGCGAGACCTATTGCATTGCAAATGCTTGTTTTAATTTTACTTCTATTCCTCCCTTGACAACAAAATGCCTCCATTGGCTTTAATCAAATACCCACTTTTCAGAACTTTGTATCCCCTCCCTCCCCGGCCGCTTTGGGTTTCCCCTTTAATCATCAAACGCCGCAAAGGCAAGGAGGCAGGAAGCTGGTGAGCAGCGAGGCGCTGTAGATACCCCGAACAGGAGCTGGTGAGGCACGGTACTTACCCCAGGGCAGGAGCTAGTAAACATTGTGGGCTGTAGATACCCTGGGGCAGGAGCGGGTGAGCAGTGAGGGGCTCTCTGCCCCAATTATTGTGCCCGCTACTGTTGTCACCTCTGCTCCCACTCCTCTCTGTCCATCCCGAGCTCCGATACTGCTTCCGCCCTGTCTACCCACAGTCTTCTGTCCTTTGTGCTCTCCCTCTCCACCCCGTTCACTTCTACCTCTCACTTATCCAGTATTGGGGTATCTTTCATAGATTCACATGCCTGAATCATTCCCCGTCGTCGAGGCTGGAGTCCTACTGTAAATAAAATAGTAGTGCCAAAGGTAATAACAGTAGTAGGCCCTAAGGAAAAAGGCCTGAGGCCCAAATCCTAGTAGCCTATCTACATCATTATGCTAAATAAACCAAACTTTTGGTACAGACAATCAGCTACCAGCACCCTCTAGAACCCTCTCTGCAGAGCGAGTTCTCCTCAGATTTTCACCGCACGTCGTGTGGAAGGGAGTCTGCCTGAGTGCCAATACAGTTTATCCTTCAAGATGTCTGACAAGGCCTTGTTCAAACCTTGTAGAACCTGCAACAAAAAGAGAGTCCATGTTGATAATCAGCATAAGGACTGCATTTAATGCCTCTACCCTAAACATGAGGCAAAAGATTGTAAAATCTGCCGAACCTTCCCTTCAAAAACTCGAAGGGATAGGGAGGCAAGAGTCCTGCTTAAATCTTCTTCAGCTGAAGAAGATGATAGAGCCTCAATTCCAGCAAGAGAGCAGGATATCAAGACAGTTCGTCAAGTATGGGGAGAAAACATCATAAATCCTCCCACTCTACTTCTGGACCTTCTCAGAGGTCTCCTCAGGCTACAGCTCTCAAGGACTCTAAAAGGGAGTCTTCCAAAACTGTCAGTAAATGCTGTTCTATTCCCACAGCTTTTTCTTTGTCACGTCTTCAGCTCCTTCGTCGACAGCGACTATTTCTACAACTTCTATTACAACTTCTATTACTTTTCCTATTCTGTTGACTAGGATTTCTATTGTGACCTGGAAGGCTGTCGTCGACGACTCATCAACGAAGGCCTCATCTACAAAGTCGTCAAAACTCTCATCGACGACGAAAGTTTCGTCGACGAAGCCACAGGTTTCTTCTACGCCGTCTACGACTGTCCTGTCGACGAAGAAACCAAGCCCGTCGATGAAGAAACCAAGCCCGTCGACGTCGAGTCCATCGACCATGGTCCCGTTGATGTTGACTCAGTCTACGTCGATCCTGTCGACTAAGATCCCGCTGACGACGATTAAAATAAAGAGTTCATTGACGGTAACTC
This sequence comes from Lissotriton vulgaris, assembly GCF_964263255.1. Lineage (NCBI taxonomy): Eukaryota > Metazoa > Chordata > Amphibia > Caudata > Salamandridae > Lissotriton > Lissotriton vulgaris. The sequence continues at coordinate 12,271 of NW_028248177.1, forward strand.
CATTTACAATGATCCCGTCGATGACTGCACCAGTTACAGTAATGGAACCTGCTCCAATTAAGGTTCCAGCGGCGGCAACTTTTTCAACACCTATTTCATCAAGGACTTTTCAGCTTAAATCGTACCAAAGACATGACTGTTCATATGTCTCTCCTCTTACTCCATCTCACCTCCTTGAGACATATGTCCAAAAGGAGGAGGAGGATGATGATGATGAAGGAGCTTTTGGGGTAGCTCGTCACCCTTCCCAACTTAATATTAAATGTCAGGATGAAGAGGAAGATGAGGATAACTACCATGAGCACTACTACCAAGAGGACATTGCCTCTGGTATTCTGTGTAATGAGGAACAACAATCTTGGCTTCCAGATTCTAGCCATCTGCCTCCTAACCTTATTCAGGACTTGCAAGCCATGTTAGCTGATTATAGGCAGCGCTTCCCCCCCGCAGCAGGTCATTACACCACCTCAGCCTGTGGTGATTCCAGATCCTGTTCCTCCACCTTAGGTTCCGACGCTAATGTCTTCAGTTACAGAACCTTCTCAGGAGCACCAGCCTCCTCAAACTCCAGACTCTTCTTCAGATGAGGAAGTGGAAGACGGTGAGCTGCCAGAAAATTCCCACATGGACCCATGGGATTCTTATATCAACCCTATGCCTTCTCCACCAACTCCACAACCATCAGACTCTCCACCAGAAGATATAGATGGATTCATTACCGTATGCAGCGTGCTGCTGCTAGGTTTCAACTTCCAGTAACTGGAACAAACTGAATGTTTCCTACATGATTTCAAAGAGTAGACTAGAAAAATTACCAGAGCCATTTCGACAATAAACTACATAAGGAACGAGGGCATAAAGATTATGAAAAAACCCTGCTTCCGTGCCAGCTGTGCTTCCATGGGTAGATAAAAAATATCGGGCTCCGGCCAACAGTCCAGCCTGCTTCACCGGACAACCTAGGCCGAATTCTGTTATTTCGTGTGCCGCCCAACAAAGGTCCAAAAATCCAGCAACGCCCATCACTACACCGCCGGACAAAGAGGGCCGCCGCCTTGATCTCATAGGTAAAAAGTGTTCAATCATGGCTGCTGCTTCCATCGAGCTGCAAACTCATTAGCGATCATAGGGCGTTATGATCCCCAAATGTGGTCGGATATGGCTGGTTTGATTGACCTCATTCCAGAGGAGAAACAACAGGAAGCTTGGAAAATCCTCCTGGAGGGAGAGCGCGCAGCAGCAGAGACTGTCGATTGCCCTCTAGACATTGTAAATACAAATTTCATGCAATTAGCTGGGGCTGCAGTTCTCAGGCGCCAGGGTTGGTTAAAAGCTACCACCTTCCGTCCAGAAGTCCAAACAAAAATATTAGATATGGCCTACGACGGAGAATCTTTGTTTGGCAAAGATATGGACGAAGCCTTCCAAGCAATCAAGGCTGACACGGATACGGCAAGATCTTTAGGTTCCCTGAAGTACAAGCGAGGGACATTCAGAGGCGCTAGGGGGTGTGGCTATTCCTCCAGAGGAGGTTACAATACACAACAAAACAGACAATATCAGCCTCAATATCGACAAAATTACCAATCATCATACTGCCAATCCAATATGTCTGGTTTCTCTCGCCAAGGAGGCCGAAAACGCTCCAACAATCTAACAGAAAGCAGTGAGTTCAGCCGGGCGCCAATCACATTTCCTCCCCTTCCCGTGGGTGCGAAAATGTCATCTCATCTCGAACAGTGGCAAGAAATTACCTCCGACCAATGGGTGTTAGACCTAGTGAGAAATGGACACACCCTAGAATTTGTCAACAAGCCACCAACCACTCCGCCCAGGGGACCTCCTACTCCTCGTCTTCACTTATTGTTCAAAGAAGCTTATATAATGCTCTTCAAGAACACTATAGAAAAGGTTCCAGTACATCCGAAACTGACAGGTTTCTATCCCGTTTTTTCCTAATCAAAAAGAAATCGGGAGAATGACGACCAGTCCTGGACCTTCGCAATCTCAACAGATTCCTCAAAAAACAAGGTTTTCTCATGGTCACTCTCTCAGAGATTCTCTATTGCCTGAACGAGGGAGATTTTATGGCTTCTTTAGACATGGAAGACGCTTACTTCCACATCCCAATGCATCCAAAACATCGCAAGTATCTCCGCTTTACTGTGGCAGATGCCCATTAAAAGTTCAAAGTGCTCCAGTTTGGACTAAAATCGGCTCCAAGGATCTTCACAAAGTGCCTGGCCCCGGTAGCGGCAACGTTGCGTTCTTGGGGAATCCAGGTCTTCCCATACTTGGACAACTGGTTAATCAAAGGTCCTTCTCAGCACACTGTAAAGACTGCCATTTCAACATGTCGCAATCTCTTTGCCTCCCTGGTGTTAACCGTAAACCGAAGCAAATCCCAGCTACGTCTAAAGCAAATCCTGCCTTTCCTTGGACCAACTCTGGACACAATACAATGCAAGGCATTCTTATCTCAAGAAAGACCACTTCGCCTCCAAAAGCTAGCGCTCAGGGTCTCAAAAAGAAAGTCACTTTCTGTTTGCATATTTGCTTCACTCCTGGGAATGTGCTCTTCAGCTATAAATCTAATTCTTTGGCACTTCTCAGAATGAGACCTTTACAGGAGGAACTGCATCTTCAAAGGCAGCAAGCAACAAGTTCCTTCAACGACATCATCAAGGTCACACCACTCATGGTGGACGCTCTCCACTGGTGGTCACAGTTGACCAATCTGACACAAGGTCTCACATTCATACAAAACCCCCCAGCCTTTATTCTGACAACAGATGCGTCCATGGAGGGATGGGGAGGTCATCTCCAGGATTTGCAAATACAAGGCAAGTGGTCTCCGAAGTACAAACAACGACACTTCAACAGCCTGGAATTGCGAGCAATCTTCCTATCGTTGCAAGCTTTCCTTCCAAGAATTTCAGGATCACCGGTACTAGTTTGAACCGACAATACCACCAGCATGTTTTACTTAAACAAACAAGGAGGGACAAGATCAGCAACCTTGTCAAAGGAGGCTCAGGAGTTATGGGAATGGATCACACGCCACAACATAACCCTCAAGGAGGGGCATGTCAGAGGCCTCCACAATACCCTTCAGACTTCCACAAGTGGGAATTAGACCAGCTCCAACTGAACAGAGTGTTCCAGGCCTGGGGCAAACCGACATTAGATCGGTTTGCAACAAAACAGAACAAAAAATGCCAATATATCGCCAGCAGATATCCTCAACAGGGGTCAAGAGGGAATGCCCTGTCCATGTGATGGTCAGGGATCTGTGCCTACACTTTCCCACCCAATCCCTTTGATACCAAAGGTGTTACACAAGATGAAATGGGAAGGCTACCCTCTCATCTTAATTGCTCCCCGGTGGCCAAGACAATACTGGTTCCAGGAACTTCTCTTGCTCTCCCAGGAACAACCAATCTGTTTCCTTCCAACACCCACACTACTTTAGAGGAACAAGGTACAGGTGCTTCACCCAGACCCTCAATCTCTCAATTTACACACATGGCTAATTTCCTAGAATTCAAGGACCTGGATATCCCCCAGGATTGTCGCCACATTTTAACCAAATCAAGACCTCAAAGCACAATTAAGACTTATCGTCTTAAATGGAAGAGATTCTGCTGGTGGTGTGAAACTAACAAGGTGCATCCGATAGAAGCTCCTGCAGAACAGATTCTCCCTTCTCTGCTACATCTGACTAGGTCTGGACTCACTTTCTCATCAGTCAAAGGTCAGTGTTGGCTGCTGTTTTTTTAACCTTAAGTCTTAGTACTCCTAGAGACTTACCGGCACTTGTGAGGGCAAGAAATACATCCGCTTTTTATTTACAAACTGGTATAATACTGTGATAATTTTAACTTTAATACTGACGCTATTCTGCATGCTGTTTTTTTGGTGCACTCAACTGACTTTCCTTGTGGCTTTTTTGCGGGCTGAATTGCTAGCTTGCTCGACCCTGGCGGTACCCGGATGTGAATCGGGACCGCACTGCACCTTGGTTGGCGTGCTAGTTGTTGCTCAGGAAGTATAAAGAGCACCAGGGGGGGAGCGCGCGAACTGTAAGTGTTGGCTGCTGTTTTTTAACCTTAAGTCTTAGTACTGCTAGAGACTTACCGGCACTTGTGAGGGCAAAAATTACATCCGGTTTTTATTTACAAACTGGTATAATACTGTGATAATTTTAACTTTAATACTGACGCTATTCTGCATACTGTTTTTTTGGTGCACTCATCTGACTTTCCTTGTGGCTTTTTTGCGGGCTGAATTGCTAGCTTGCTCGACCCTGGCGGTACCCGGATGTGAATCGGGACCGCACTGCACCTGGGTGGGCGTGCTAGTTGTTGCTCAGGAAGTATAAAGAACACCATGGGGAGAGTAAGTAGCGGGCGGGCGCGCCGAAGGCGCGCCAATGGCGAGCCCGTCTGCGCCTGCCCGCGCCGGGGACGTGCCCAGGGCCAGGATCCCTGGCTGTCCTCAGGTAATTACATACACCAGACAGCAACTAGTAGATCTTGATAATCGTGCGTGCAAGCCTTTTAATATCTGTCCCTTAGAAAAGTTTGGCTGTACTAGCTGCGCACATATGTTTAATCTGGGGATTGGTGATACAGTTAATGGACCTGCTCAAGCTCATAACCTGGGGAACTTAAGGACGGCATTACCGCCCGATGTTCATATGAGGGAAGACATAGGAGACACATCATGTTACATCCGGACCTCCAAGATACATGGGAAACCCAGGTTGACGCGAGCTGTAGCTCAGCAAGTGCAGTGCATATTGATAAACATACTATCATTGGGAAAGCACAAATATGAAATAGAGGACCTGATTCTAAATATGTCGCCAGACATTCTTTCCTTTACAGAAACCTGGACGGACCTTGCCTCAGGGCCAGATTGGAACATGGCATTACCTCAGGGATATGCGGTGAAGTTTCAGGACAGAGGGGTAAATAAAGGAGGGGGGTGGCAATTGTATATCAAGACCTTTTTAACCCCTTGCGTGCTCGTGACGGAACCATTCCGTCACGAGCCTCGGGTGGGCTGTGCTGGTGACGGAACGGTTCCGTCACGGCCTGCTCGCCGCGAATTCCACGCCTGCGCTGAAGGTTCTATTAGGCGGGCGGGACCGTGACGGAACCGTTCCGTTATAACAGCCCACTCGAGGCTCGTGACGGAGCGGTTCCGTCACGAGCACGGGAGCGCCGCGCGGCCCCCCTCCCCCTTGGCGCTGCGGCGGAATAGCCACCGCAGCTAAGGGGTTAAAGTATACATCGAGGCTGTAACTGATTTACCAGCAGAAGCAGTCCGTTTTTCTATAAAGGTGCACAACTTTTGGAAGCTCCAGGGAATTCTCATCTACCGTCCACCAGGACCTAGAGCGGCTTTTTCCCAAGCCATGATGACGCATATGGAATCCTGTACAGATTCTGATTCTATGCTAATACTGGGTGATTTTAATTATCACCTGGAGTTAGATAATAACACCGATACTGGTAGATTATTGGAGAACATGGCAGCCTTTGGTTTTGATCAACGGGTTATGGATTCTACCCACCAGGCTGGCCATACACTGGATGGCATTTTCTATAATAATGAGAACTTGACTGTGACTAAAGTGACTGACGTTCCCTGGACAGATCACAGAGCAGTGCATTTTGAGCTTAATGCTTGTCTGCATGGGTGTAATGTACAGAATGCCGTAGTGAAAACAAAATTCAGAGGTTGAAATAAGGTCCAATTAAATGATCTAGAATCCGCATTAGGGCAACCTCCGAGTGGGGTGGGTCAGACCAGTGATAGTGCAGTAGCAGATTTTAATCAATGGATGCAGGTAGCTGCAGATACTTTGGCCCCCGAGAAAGTGGTAACAAGTAGGAGACTTAAGCCTTCGGCACCATGGTATAACTCCGAGCTGAAAGTCTTGAAAGCCAGTTGCAGAAGAGCCGAACGACTCTGGAGGCAAAACTACAAAGAGGATAGCAAACGGGTATACAATCAGGCCCTTAAACAGTATAAAGAGGCTATCGCTAGAGTAAAACAACAGTTCTTCACGCAGAAGATTGAGAGTGCCAGCAATACGGCTAAAGAGCTGTTTAGGGTGATCACTTCCCTATCGAAACCCCAGCATGAGGAAAAATTTCAGCCAGATCAAGAGATGTGTAATAATCTGGCTACTCATTTTCAAAGTAAAGCCTATTCTATTTTTTGATGACCTCCAGAAGTCTTGTACAGGCCTGGATGAGGAATTACGTACTGAGGTAAACCCAATACAGTCCAGTCTAGTTAATTTCCCGGCTGTCACGAATGAGGAGATTCTGAATACACTGGATTCGATAAAATCAGGTGCACCTAGTGATCCAGTTCCCCCTAGAATTATGCATCTAGGAGCAAATAAAATTGCTAGCCAATTAACTCCTCTTATTAATAAGGTGATTGAGTCAGGGAAATATCCTACGCCCTGGAAGAAAGCAACAATCAGGCCCATCTTGAAGAAACCCTCTCTGGATCCGTTGGAATATAAGAATTATCGCCCCATAGCAGACCTCCCAATGGCAGCCAAAGTGCTTGAAAAAACAATGAACAATACTCTTACAAAATACCTAGAAGTCAATCTTCTGTTGGACCTGTCCCAACATGGTTTTAGGACATACCACTCTACAGAAAATGCACTTACCGTAGCAGCGGAAGAGATTCGGAAGACTGTCGACAGAGGGGGCAAGGCGATCCTTGTCCTGCTAGATCTGTCGGCAGCTTTCGACACTGTAAATCATTCGGTACTGGTCCAACGGTTACAAAACATTGGTATTGATGGCCTTGCTCTGTCCCTTCTGACATCATTCTTAGAAGATTGAGAACAGACACTGGTTTGGGAGGGAATGCAATCAGATGGTTTCACTCTCCCCTGTGGCGTTCCGCAAGGCTCAGCACTCTCGCCAAAACTTTTTAATATATATATCACACCACTGGCAAGACTTGTTAGGAATTAATTAATTAATTGTGGGTTTGTAATGCGCTAGAATCGACTCCCGAAGGAGTATCTCTGCGCAGTAGACCGCTGGGGAACCCGTCCTGGCTTTCCCTGTGAGATGGTCCCTACTGGGTATCTCCAAGGTGAAACCAGGCATCCCCGGCATATGTGGGGGGCCGCTGTGGAGATGAGGCAAGCTAATGCCCAGAGTTGCCGAGTGTGATCCCTGGTTAGAGTAGGCACCGAGATGAGAATTATCGAGTCCGCTGACCCTGGTCCACGACCCTGCCGCGTCAGGAATTGAACCCTGGTCTCGGGCCGTCCTCTACCCTCTGGTCTGCCGCCTCTAACCAGTGAGCCACACCACTCCAAGAATCATGGATTCGCGATGGTGTCCTATGCGGATGATTCACAGTTAATCATCTTGGTGGCTAAACAACCCGAGGACACAGCAGCCAGATGTCATGGTGCCTTTTGGATATCCTGTCCTGGATGAACCAAGCCTATCTAAAGATTAACACCGATAAGACGGAGGTCATGGAATTTGGGCCAGGACAATATTTGTGGAACTCCACGTGGTGGCCGACTAGTGCAGGAGAATGCCCTAAGCCGGTTTCTAAGGTGAGAAGTTTGGGGATAATTTTTGATATCCAGCTCAATTTCTCTGCGCAGGTAAATAGTCTCACATCGTCCTGTTTCTACCTTATAAATAAATTGAGAAAAATCTTCCCTTTCATCGGCCAAGCTCTGCAAAAGACAGTTGTAGTGAGTCTTCTGCTGTCTAAATTAGACTATTGCAATGCAATGTTTCTGGGAATTGATAAAGCCCAGAGCAATAAACTACAGTCTCTGCAGAATGCAGCTGCTGAATATTCCTAAAGGTAGCTCCACGTCAAAGGGAATCAGAGCTCTTCACTGGCTCCCTGTACAACAAAGAGCAGAGTTCAAGGCTTTGTGCATAAAGCACACTACGGTAGAGGAGCTAAGGACATGCAGAGACTTTTTAGGCCTTACACGCCAGTTAGGATGCTAAGATCTAGTTATGCCTGTTTTTTTGCAAGTAAATAAAATCCGGAGAGTATGATGGGGTGGAAAAGCATTCTCTCACCAGGCAGCTAATTTACGGAATAAGTTGCCATCTAATCGCCGATTGCAGTCTAATCATCAAACTTTCAGGAAGGCCGTAAAGACGCTGCTGTTTTCGCAGCTATAGTTCGACATTTGGACAGCACCCCCTCACTTACATTAGCGCCAAGACGCTGTTTGCATTCGTGTGCTTTATAAATATGAATCCTATCCAATCCTATCGTATCTAGCCGCTCTCTCCAGATTCAGGAAAGTGGCTAAGATTCCATCACTATGTTAATCATCTCTAATCAAACAGTTCATAAGAGGTCTTTGCAGATCTTTCCCTCCGGTGAGACCTCCTCCACCGGAGTGGGAACTTAACACTATCCTCACGCAGTTGATGAAACACCTGTTCGAACCCATTCACAAAGCCGACCTCAAGTTTCTCACATGGAAGGTTGCTCTGCTTTTAGCTATAACATCCGCTAGAAGAGTAAGAGAAATTCAGGCCTTTACTATAAAGGAGCCAATTCTGCATTTATCTAAGGATTATGTCACTCTCAGAACTAACTCTACATTAATACCTAAAGTACCGTCCCAATTTCATCTCAATGAGCCGGTAAAGGTACAAACTTTCTTTCCAAACCCGATTACACTAGCGGAAAGAAGTTTGCATTCTCTGAACATCAAAAGATGTTTAAAATTCTATTTACAAATAACAAAATCCTTTAGAAAATCTGATCAACTATTGGTGGCTTACGGTCAAGCCACACTGGGAACAGCTGTTACAAAAGCCAGATGGATAGCTTTTACAATCCATTTCTGTCACGACAAAGCTAACAGATCCTGGTTCTCCAATGATCTTCGGAAGGAAAAACAGCTCTGCCGAAAATTAGAAAGACGTTGGTGAGCCAACTACAGTCTGAAAGAAAAAGAAATATAGAAATTGGCCCTGGCACAATACAAATGCCATCTGATAAGCAAAAAAACAGATTTTTATACAAATCAAATCGAAACTGCTAAAAATTCATCCAAATAACTTTTTGCGGTGGTGAACAAACTCACTACTGCAAAAACCTCAGGGATCAAAAGTGACCAAAAGTTATGCGATAACATTGCAGCCACTTTTAAAACAAAAGGAATGAATATTTTTAAAAACTTTCAGGACTCCTCCGCTCCCTCACCTATGGAACCCATCATAAAAAAACATCGCCAACACTCTGCTCTCCTTTTCACCGATCTCTTCGGACAAAGTAACCAAACTTATCCGAGACTCTAGATCTGGGTCTCCCACGGACCCCTGTCCACCAAAAATTCTCAAAGTATATGCCGAACTGATCAGCCCAAGTCTGACTGAAATTTTTTATTCTATGTTCACTTCTGGTTCCTTTCCTTCCATCTGGAAAGATACCTCTATCCTTCCTTTGCTGAAAAAACCCTCTCTGGATGTTTCAGATCCCAATAACTATCGACCCATAGCTCGGCTGCCACTACCTGCTAAAATAATCGACAAAATCATGAACTCCCAGCTGACCCAATTTATTAATGAGAACAACTTGCTAGATGCCTCCCAGTTTGGCTTTCGTCAGGAACACAGTACCGAGACCGCACTAATCAAGGCCACCGAAGAAATCAGGGCGGTGATGGATCAAGGCGGCACAGCGGTGCTAATACTCCTCGATCTGTCAGCCGCCTTTGATACGGTGGACCGCTCTCTCTTGCATGAGCGGCTTGAGACGTTAGGAGTAGGGGGTTCTGCATTGGCCCTACTGTCCTCCTTTCTGAAATACAGGAGGCTTACGGTTTTGTTCGACATCTGTTCTTCAGACCCCTACACTCTTCCTTGTGGTGTACCACCGGGCTCCTCGCTGAGCCCTTCACTCTTCAACATATATGTCTCGGAACTGGCTCCGCTGATTCAGAGCTGTGGCTTTAGCCTTACTTCCTGCGCTGACGATACTCAGGTCAAATGTGGCAGCTTACAAGAATGAAGCCCCCCCACCCCACAATTTCTAAACTGTATGCGCTCCATCAAACAATGGATGAACTCACACTTCCTCAAACTAAACCCGGAAAAGACTGAAGTTCTGATTTTTGGCAACCTACTACCCAGTTGGGGAAATCTATGGTGGCCTTCAGAACTTAGCGAACCGCCAAAACCAGTATTAAAAGCTAAGAACCTGGGGTTATGGTTGGATCACAAACTCCTTCTTCCAACACACAAACGCCACAGTCTCGGCCAGCCACTTCCTTATAAAGAAAGTTAGGAAGATAGTTCCATATCTCCTGTTTGCACAAAAAAAAAAACTGTAGTGACATCCCTAATCCAGTCAAAACTACACTATTGTAACGAACTGCTGGGAAACGTACAAAAACAATGCATGAAAAAACTACAAAGTGTATGTCAGAAGGCTCAATCTCTGCGCAGAGGCAGCATGGACGCTAGTCCCAATCGCCCTCTCTCCAGTGTCTTCGCCACCAAGAGCAAATCCACCAGCGAAAGGGAAAAGGGGAAGTGGAAGAGAGAAGAGACACCTTGAGAACTGCTGTCACCCTCAACGACTGCGGAGCTCTGCTTTATGCATCTGCTGTCTGTTCCAGTAGGGCGCCTAATACACAGAGGGGAAGATAATAAACAACAACCCACCTTCTCTAACAAATTCTCTCTATTTAGTAAACAAAGCTTATCCTACCAGTTGTCCTCAAGATATTGCTACTCTTTTATTGGAGTGATGGTAACTCTTTGGAAGTTGGTAATCGTCTTGCCTGAAAAGGTACAAACTATTGTTACTTTGGTTTTCTTACTGGTTTTCTATCACCCCTCCCTGAGCTCCTACTGTAAATACCTGAATACTTCCAAATGACGCCTTAATAGGATTCTGTTGTAAGGTTCTGACGGTTATTCTTGACTCTGTGGAGTATCCATACAGGGAAATCCTTCAGCGCACAAAAAGGTACAAGGAAGGCAAGAGGGGGAGGAAAAGCAAGGGAAAGCGCAAGAAGGGAAAGCACAGTTTCAAGTTCGCAGGCAGAAGGGGAAAAGAGCCGCTATCTTACTGTCTCTCTCCTTGACTGCTGAAGAGTCTTCTGTTACGACAGTTCAAGAAAAAGCGGGCAGGAATAACCTCTCTCCTTTGAGAGTTAACGCGTTGAAGCTTGTACTGAAGATACTCCTTGCGGTCTCTAGAACTCAGGAAACTGGAGACGAACTGAATTCTTGTGAGGAGAATTATTCTAATTCCGCAGGGTTCGTCAAGAAAATATTCACTAGACTTAACAATGGCTCTTCCTACATATATGCAGGTAAGAACCAGACTCTGGATTTAACCTTTGTTACTGACTCTGTCAACTCCTGTCAGGAACATAGACACGGAGCCTCGGACTCAAGCTGCTACCTCAGGAACCAAATCAGTTGAAGTGCGCAGTTACTAAACAGCGCGTGTCACACGTTAACTAGACCGTCTGCTAACTCGAGGTTTTCCTCAATGGCCACAGTAGCCACCATATTAGGAAGGACACTACGTTTTCTACAGAGGAGAGACTATATACACAGTAATTGAGGACATGGATACCACACATTGACCCGACTGGGTTTTAGTCCTGGCTTGAGAGGTTTCCGTGTATGGAATCTCTTAATCAGTTGTGGAGCATGAATGTGAGATACCGGCTCCCAAGACCTTTCCTCAGGACCATACACCTTCCAATCCACCAAATAAAATAGTTTTCCTTTCTTGATCTTATAGTCCAAAATGTCTTGTACCTCATGCTCAGTATGACCAGAAACATCAAGAGGGTCTGGTGGCTTACCCAGTCTCATATGTGGTTTCGTCTTTTTCAACAAGGACATATGAAAGACAGGATGAATACCTATTTTAGTTGGTAACTTCAGTCTCACTGTTACTGTTCCTAACACCTTCTCAACAGAATAAGGACCCACAAATCTTGGTTGGAATTTCCTATTCCCTTTCAAGTGAAGATTTTTAGTAGATAGCCAAACCTTATCTCCTACCTGATAGTGTGGAGCAGGTTGCCTATGTCTGTCTGAACCCTTTTTAGGTCTCGCCTGTCGATGCGCATGCGCATCGAGCAAGCGAGACTATGGGGGCTTATCCACTCTTTATCCACTGCAAGGAATCGTGGCGATTCCTTGCAGTGCCCGTGACTTTTAAGCTCAATGCGCATGCGCATTGAGCTTAAAAGCGCGTGCACGTCCGTCTTGTTTTACCCGCTCCGCCCCTCCCCTTCCCGCCGTGTCGCATTTCTCCTCCCCCCCTCCCCTCTCTTCCCTCCGTCTTGTTTGGTTGTTTATTTTACCCTCTCCGCCCCCTCCCCTTCCCGCCGTGTCGCATTTCTCCTCCCCCCTCCCCTCTCTTCCCTCCGTCTTGTTTGTTTATTTTTTTTTAAATCCCCACTTCCCGCCTACCCCCCATCAATGCCAACACTGACGCCGTGCTAAAGCCCGCTCTCCCTGCTCCGCCCCCTGCTCCGGCCGAGACGCATTTCTCCCATTGCAACGCAGTGTGTAGGCTTTACTCTGACACTGTACTACAGTCTGGTGACTGGAATGTCCTGTGCTTTCATTACTGTGAAACAGTTCTGCAACCTAGTGACTGCCATGCAGTGTGCAGACATGACCGTGACGCTATTCTGTAGTGTGGTGACTTTCATGCGGTGTGCTTTCATTACTGCATCGAGGTCCTGCAGTCCGGTGCCTGGCATACGGTGTGTCGGCGTTACCTTGAGGCTGTTCTGTAGTGCGATGTCTTTCATGCAATGGGCTTTCATTACTCTCACACATTATTTGCATTGTGGTAACTGTCGCGCAGTGTGCGGGTGTTGGTCTCATGCAGTACTGCACTTAAGAGAAGAGTGTGCTGTGTGTAGGCATTACCCCAATGCTGTTCTGGAGGCTGGTGGTTGGTTGGCATACATTGTGTATGATTTTCTCTCATGCAGTCCCGCAGTTTAGTGAACAGCATGCTGTGGAGGCATTACCCAGAGGCTGTTCTGCAGGCTGGTGACTGGCAGGCAGTTTGCAGAAGTTACTCGTGCATTTCTGCAGTTTAGTGAACAGTATGCTGTGTGTAGGCAGCATTACTCTGTGGCTCTTCTGCGGAATGCTGACTGGCAGGCACTGTGCATGCATAACTATCATGCAGTTCGGCAGTTTAGTGAACCGTATGCTGTGTGAAGGCTGCCTTACGCCGAGGCCGTGTTATGCAGGCTGCTGCTGCTGACTGACGGCACGCTCGTGCTTTCATTACTGGCGCGCGGTTCTGTAGTCCGGTGAATGGCCCCCTCCCCTTCCCGCCGTGTCGCATTTCTCCTCCCCCCTCCCCTCTCTTCCCTCCGTCTTGTTTGTTTATTTTTTTTTAAATCCCCACTTTCCCCCCTACCCCCCATCAATGCCAACACTGACGCCGTGCTAAAGCCCGCTCTCCCTGCTCCGCCCCCTGCTCCGGCCGAGACGCATTTCTCCTCCCTCCTCCCCCCTCCTGGGTCAGGTTACCCTGCTTTCTCTTTCGCTTTTTTTCAACCACATTCCACCATGGACTGGGACTTGGAGGAAAAAGAACTTCCACTACAGGCACATTCAGAAATATCTTGCCACGTTCTGACGTGTTCCCTATATTCAACAATTTGGATTAACATCTCCACCCAATTCGGAAGAACTCGCCTGAAGTTAAACACCTTTTGGTGGGTGAACTGCAATTGGGTATGCCCCTCCTCAGCAGCGCTTATCCCAAACTTTCTCCTAATCCGGTAAGCATTTTACAAAAGCGAGTGCGCCCGCCAGGCTCTGGAATGTTTTGTGTCCACCGTGCCCATGTTTACAGCCTGCGACCGCCATGATGCTTTTCCCCTTCCCACTGCCTTCTTCGCACTTTAGTGAATGAGCATTTTTCCAAAAATAAAAGCAGCCAGATTTCTGACTGGTTTAGGTTAGCAGGGGATCTCGTTCACCACCCTAGGGTTTGAAGAGGGTTGTATGCAAGAGTTAGATTTTTGAATGATGCAAACCTGTTTAATGTGTGCATATCTGTGACGCCTCATTTGAGGCGCGTTGTGATTTTTTTTTATTCTTGTGCTTGAAGTAAATAAGAGAAAATTTCATGGAAATGACACCTGTGCTATCTACTGTAAGCAGAAAACCGGATACCAAGGGAACGGCTGAGCATGAGTGTATAATTAATCATCCTGGCCGCGGGCCTCTCTGCTGCCTCATTCTAGATCTACCTGTATACTGTTGTTTACAGAGGTTGAGAAATTATATTGTCAGATATTATCAGCTCGCTCACGTCCTATATATTTCGCAAGTGGAATTTCAACCTTGTGTTCTCTACGTGAGGAACAATCTGAATTTGGATTCCATGTTTTTCAAATTTCTTTGAAACTTTTATGACTTCAGAGGGTGATTGAAATATCACGCCCCTCTAGCATAAAATATAGGTACATCTTTATATCCATTACCTCGTTTGTGATTGAAGGATGTTTTTGGACACACCTTTGTTTAATCATGTGTATATTTAAAAGTATTTAGTGCAGTTTTATACTGTAGCATGGCCGATCATGTGTTTGCAATTTGGCAGGGAAAACCTTTTTTTCTGTAAGGTCTTACTGCTGAGCTTGATGGTACGTCTTGCAGCTCAGAAACCCACTCACCCTCACTCACCCTCACCCTCAACCCCTCACCCTCACTCACCCTCAACCCCTCACCCTCAACCCCTCACCCTCACTCACCCTCAACCCCTCACCCTCACTCACTCACCCTCAACCCCTCACCCTCAACCCCTCACTCACCCTCACTCTCACTCATCCTCACTCAACCACCCTCAACCTCACTCACCCTCAACCCCTCACCCTCAACCCCTCACCCTCACTCACTCACCCTCAAACCCTCACCCTCAAACCCTCACCCTCACTCACCCACCCTCAACCCCTCACCCTCACTCATTCACCCTCAACCCCTCACTCTCACTCACTCACCCTCACTCACCCTCAACCCCTCCCCCTCGACCCCTCCCCCTCAACCCCTCACCCTCACCCTCACTCACCCTCAACCCCTCACTCACCCTCAACCCCTCACCCTCAACCCCTCACTCACCCTCACTCTCACTCATCCTCACTCACCCTCAACCCCTCACCCTCACTCACCCTCACCCTCACTCACCCTCAACCCCTCACCCTCACTCACTCACCCTCAACCCCTCACTCACCCTCACTCTCACTCACCCTCACTCAGCCTCAACTACTCCCCCTCACCCTCACTCACCCAAAACCCCTCACTCACCCTCAACACCTCACTCACACTCACCCTCACCCTCACTCACCCTCAACACCTCACCCTCAACACCTCACCCTCAACCCCTCACCCTCACTCACCCTCACTCACCCTCACTCACCCTCACTCACCCTCAACCCCTCACCCTCACTCACCCTCACTCACCCTCACCCTCACCCTCACCCTCACCCTCACTCACCCTCACTCACACTCACCCTCACCCTCACACAGTGCAATAGTTCTCAGACCATTTCAGTTAGAGCTTTTAGAAATGTTTATGGCTTTTTTTTATTTGTAATACTTTAGCATTGGCTACAGGAAACAAAAATGCTAAACATTTACAAGAAAAACCCATAAACAATTCTAAAAGCACTAACTCTAATGGTGCGAGACCTATTGCAATCCAATGCTTGTTATAAGCTTGCTTAGCTTTAATCAAATTTCCCTCTGCAGATTTATGCAAGGAAGCAATGTCTGATAACAAGGTTTTTACTTCCGGAACTTCTAAATCTTCCTGAGTAACAAAGGGATTAGGATGGCGCCCAGAATTCAAATAGAATGGAGAGTAACCAGTGGACGCACTCTTGGCGTTGTTGCAAGCAAACTCTGCCATCCATAATAAGTCAGACCAGTCCCCCCCCAATCGATGAGGAACAAATGGAGATACTGTTCCAGTTCTTGATTAATTCTCTCCGTCTGTCCATCCGATTCAGGGTGATAACTGGTGGACAACCTACTCTCAATTCCCAACCCCTTTAGATAAGCATGCCAAAAATGGGAAATAAATTGAGGGTCTCTATCAGATACCACTATCTTGGGGACTCCATGCAATTTTACAATATTCTCACTAAATGCTTGCGCAAGCTCAGGAGCAGTGGGGGTGCCCTACATGGCAATGAAATGACTCCTCTTCGTGAAGGTGTCCACAATCACTAAGATAGAATCAAAACCCTTACTGACAGGCAGATCTACTATCAGGTCCATAGAAACAGTATGCCACGGATGAGTTGGAGTAGGAAGTGGCTGTAACAGCCCTTGAGGAGCTTGCCTACTAGGCTTACTCCGAGCGCACAATTCACAGGACTGAACATACTGTTTGACATGAGAGGACAACCAAGGCCACCAGAAATAACGCTGCACCAAATCCAGGGTCTTAGAAATTCCTTTATGACCTGCCAAAGGGTGGTCATGGCAACTTTGTAACGCCTTTAGCTGAAGTGCCGTAGTAGGAAGATATAAAGCCTCCTTATGGTAGGGTAATTGCTGATTCAACCGTCTAAGCTCTTCCTTAGATAAACTTTTCCGGACTTATTCTAGAAAATTATCCAAAGAAAGAGTACAGATTATCTTAGTTTCTGGAATGATGGGCTGAGGTTCCACAGGATGTTCCCATTCTCCGGTATTCAAGCGGGACAGAGCATCCGCTTTCCCGTTCTTAGTGCCTGGACGATACGTGATCACAAAGTCAAAGTCTGCGAAATACAAAGACCAACGCAGCTGCCGTGGGGTTAAGGTCCTTGCAGACTTTTGAAACGGCAGATTCTTACGGTCAGTGAATACAGTAACTGTATGCTTGGCCCCCAGCAGATAGTGCCTCCAATCCTCAAAAGCATCCTTAACGGCCAACAGTTCCTTCTCGGCAATAGTGTCGTTCAGCTCTGCCGGATTTAATTTTCTAGAACGATACGCCACCGGATGAAGCTGTCCAGTCTTCAGATGTCGTTGTGAAAGGACCCCTCCAATTGCTTGATCTGACGCGTCTGCTTCCACAAAGAAAGGTTCTGCTGGGTCAGCATGTAGTAGGATGGGTGCGGACACAAACTTGTCTTTAAGGTCTACAAATGCTTGCTCAGCCTCTCTTGTCCACTCAAATTTTACCCCTTTCTTTAAAAGACGGGTAATAGGAGCAATCACTTTCGAAAAGTCCTGAATGAAACGCCTGTAGAAATTGGCACACCCCAAGAATCGCTGAATTTCCTTGATATTATGAGGTTCTGGCCAATTCTTCACTGCTTTGTACCTTTCCCCACACTCCCTGGTATCGTAGCATTCTGTGCATTGCTCACACTGCCTGCATATTGACCTGTGCCTGATTTATTTTATAGCGCTATACCGCATTGCCTGCATATTGACCTGTGCCTGATCTATTTTTTAGCGCTGTACCGCATTGACTGCTCATTGACTTGTGCCAATTTGATATCGTAGCGCTAAATTGCACTGCTTGTTTGACAATTTTTGCCTGATTGTGCCGGTGCCTCTGCCCATACCATTGCGACTTCCCAGACTGTGCCCCAATCTCGCCTTGTTTCGCTTTTTCTTCTGCTGCCATTTTGTTGTTTGTTTGCCTCCCAGCACGTCCCTCCACCCCGCTCCCTCCTCCCAGCTGCTCCTCCCTCGCTCCGCCCCTCCACTATCTACATATGTCAGAGCAACAGACGCGCAGCGGACGCGCCCCCATGCGCGCCGAAGGTGCGCCAAAGGTAAGCCCGTCTACTCCCGTCCGTGCCTGGACTGCGCCGCCAGACCCCTTTGCCCCCGCAAAATCCACTCCACCCGCATAACGTACGCCGCCGCAACCCTCTCAGCACTTAACCCCGGCCGACTCCCAAACTGCTACCAAGCCGCCCCAGGACACACCTATGGACCCTTCACCTGCCACTCCTGCAAGTTAGACTACATCAGAACCCACACCAAACCCACAGACTCCAAACAGAGCTCAGACACTAACCACCTGAAGTGCATCCTGCTCAACACCCGCTCGGTCCACAGACACGCCACTGAAATTTGGAACCTACTCGACACCACATCGCCGGACGTCGCCTTTCTTACAGAAACATGGATGAACGCCTCATCAGCACCTGACATCGCCATAGCCATCCCGAACGGGTACAAGATCATCCGAAAGGACCGCATCAACCAAACAGGAGGAGGCATCGCCATCGTCCATAAGAACACCATCCGCATCACGACCAGTTCCGATGACAACCTCACAACCGCCGAACACCTTCACTTCCAGATTCACACCGACCCTAAGACCACACTCAGAGGCACCCTCATCTATAGACCACCCGGACCCCGCACACAATTCAGCGAAGACATCACTGACTTCATCAGCCCACACGCCCTCCCCTCCGAGGACTACATTCTACTGGGAGACCTCAACTTCCACCTGGAAAAGAACAACGACAGCAACACCACCACCCTTCTAGACAACCTCGCCAATCTCTGACTCAAACAACTTGTTGACACCCCCACCCACTATGCCGGGCACACGCTCGACCCAATCTTCACCTCCAGCAAGCACATCTCCTTTAATCACACCACAGCTCTCCATTGGACAGACCACAGCTGCGTTCACTTCAACTACAAAAAAACTACGACCCACAACCACCCACAACCAATTCCCCGGAGAAACTGGAACAAAATTACCACCGACCAGCTCTTCACATCGCTTCACCAAAACCCTCCTGCTAAATCATCGGACCCAAACCAAGCAACCACCAACCTCACACAATGGATCACCCACAGAGTTGACGAATTAGCACCCTTGAAAAACCTTCAAATCAAGCAAGGCAGCAAAAAAGCCCCCTGGTTTAATGATGACCTTAAGAAATCCAAGAAGATCTGTCGCTCCCTCGAGAAAGCCTGGCGAAAAAACCCTACCACTGACAACTTGACCACCTTCAAGAACGCCACTTGCAAACACCACCAACTGATCCGATCCACCAAGAAATCAGCATTCAAGGATCGACTCGACAACAATGCTCACAACAGCAAGGAACTATTCAACATCGTCAAAGAGTTTACCAACCCCACCGCCGGCACCAACGACATCACTCCCTCCCAAGACCTCTGCGACTCTCTAGCCTCGTTCTTCCACAACAAAATCGCCGACATACGTGACAGCTTTGGAGACCAGTCCACCCCACCCACCTCCGAACTAAAACCCCCCTCCAACAACCTTTGTGCCTGGAACCCAATCACCACTGAAGACACCATCCGCCTGATGAACACCATCCACTCAGGATCACCAACCGACCCATGTCCCCCCCACATTTTCAACAAAGCAGACTCCATTATCGCACCCCATCTCCGAGACGTCATCAACTGCTCCCTTAACTCCGCTACCTTCTCGGAAAGCTGGAAACATGCCGAACTCAGCGCCCTCTTGAAGAAACCCACAGCAGACCCCACCGAACTTAAGAACTACCGCCCCATTTCGCTCCTCCCATTCCCTGCCAAAGTCATTGAGAAAGCCGTCAACAGTCAACTCGCCGCCTTCCTCGAATCCAACAGATCCCTCGACCCTTCACAGTCCGGCTTCCGAGCCAAACACAGCACCGAGACCGCCCTCATCGCAGCAACAGACGACATTCGAACTCTACTGAACAACGGAGAAACAGCTGCCCTCATCCTACTTGACCTCTCCGGAGCCTTCGACACAGTCTGTCATAGCACCCTTATACAACGCCTCAACAATGTTGGAATACAAGGAAAAGCATTGGACTGGATCATCTCGTTCCTCGCTGGAAGAACCCAGAGAGTCCGCCTCCCCCCTTTTAGATCAGAGGCTACCGAAGTCATCTACGGCGTACCACCAGGATCCTCACTCAGTCCCACCCTCTTCAACTTATACATGAGTCCCCTCGCATCCATCGCGCGCCAACACAACCTCAACATTATCTCCTACGCAGACGACACCCAGCTGATCCTATCCCCCTCACCAAAGACCCAAACACCGCCAAAACCAACCTACACGAAGGAATGAAAGAAGTTGCTGAGTGGATGAAGAACAGCCGTTTAAAACTGAACTCGGACAAAACGGAAGTCCTCATCTTAGGATCATCCCCCTCCACCTGGGACGACTCATGGTGGCCACCGGCCCTGGGAACCGCACCCATACCAACGGACCACGAACGTAACCTGGGTTTCATCCTGGACTCCTCCCTCTCGATGACCAGACAAGTCAACGCCGTCTCATCATCATGCTTCAACATCCTACGTATGCTCAAAAAAATCTTCAGTTGGATCCCCACCGAAACAAGAAAGACGGTCACCCATGCACTGGTCACAAGCCGACTGGACTACGGAAACACCCTTTACGCCGGAACCACAGCCAAACTACAGAAAAAACTCCAACGCATCCAAAACGCCTCACCCAGACTCATCCTAGACATCTCCCGCCAAGCTCACATTTCCGGTCACCTGAAAGACCTCCACTGGCTCCCCGTCAACAAGAGAATAACGTTCCGTCTCCTCAACAATGCACACAAAGCCCTCTACGACCTAGGACCCGAATACCTCAACACGCGACTGTCCTTTTACACCCCCACCCGCCAACTACGATCGTCCAATCAAGCCCTCGCCGCAATTCCACGCATCCAAAGATCCACCATGGGGGGAAGATTCTTCTCCTACTTAGCGGTCAAGACCTGTAATTCTCTCCCCACCCACCTCCGCCTTACACAGAACCACATCTCCTTCAGAAAACAACTAAAAACTTGGATATTCTATAAGTAAAGTCCCCCCCCCTCCCTCAAGCGCCTTGAGACCCTCTGGGTGAGTAGTGCGCTATACAAATTTAAACTTGACTTGACTTGACTTGTGATGCCTTGTGGAGATAAAACGAATACTAAAAACTCCACAGTGGTCGCATGAAGAGCACATTTCTCCAACTTCACAAATAGATGATGCATTCGTAACCTTTCCAGAACCATTTGTACATGCTTAGGATGATCTTGTGTATTCTTGGAGTACATCAGTATGTCATCCAAGTAGATAATGGCCACCTTGTCGATCAAGTCACCCATGATGTTATTAATGAAGTGCTGAAGCACGTCTGACGCATTACACAGCCCGAAAGGCATCACACAATATTCGAAAAGGCCGAACTTGGTACGAAAAGCTGTTTTCCATTCGTGCCCTTCTTTCATCCGAACAAGGTGATAAGCCCCCCGCAAATCTAGCTTGGAGAAAATCTGAGCTTCTTTAATTTGATCCAATAAGACTGAAATTAAAGGTAGCGGGTATCGATTCTTAATATTAGCTAGATTCAAGGCACGGTAGTCGATACAAGTCCTCAGACTTCCTTCTTGCTTCTTAGGGATGAAAAAGAGCGGTGAGGAAACCGGCGACTGCGAGGGTCTAATAAACCCATTAGCCAGATATCGATCTAGATACTCTTTAAGGTGGTCATTCTCCACTTCAGTCAAAGCATAAATTCTGCTGCAGGGAAGAGCCGCCCCAGGCACCAGATCTATGGTACAGTCATAAGTTTGATGTGGTGGTAACACCTCCGCCTCTTGTTTACTGAAAACATCCTTAAAATCTTGATACTCGGGAGGGATTTCTCCGGAGTTAATTACACAAATTGACTGCCCTCCACAGGAAAGTAGTGAAGCTTGAGTTGGTTCTACTACCTCTTCCTTATGACCATAACAGTGCACCGAACAGAAGCTGGACTGCATACTGACCGTCTGATTCTCCCAGTCTATAGTCGGGTTATGAGTAGCCAGCCAAGGTAACCCCAGGATCAATTGGAATTGGGGGCATCTATTAAGTTAAATTGCAAAATCTCTCTATGCCCATCTGATTGGATCAATTCCAATTCTTCGGTATGACTGGTAATGGGTCCGGAAGACTAATTGGTTCCATCGACTGCTCTCACCGGTTCTGGTCTTTCCTTCCGAATGGCTCGAATGCCCATGCGGTGGGCATATTTAATGTCACAAAAATTCCCGGTGGCCCCAGGGTCTAGCATTATGGCCACCCCCGCGATCTGATGTTCACGAAACCTTAAGGTCATATGCAGGATTACATGTGGAATACTTGACTATAACATGTTAAGAACTGAATATCATTCTGGAGCCGTCTTTTCATCCTTCACCACCAGAGCGGCTCCGCCTACTGATGGCTCATCTCGTTTCCCTTAAACAGTGTCTTTGGACGCTTTGGGCATTCTTTTACGAAATGGCCAGAACAACCGCAGTATAAACACAGCCTTTTCAAACGTCTCTGCTCTTTTTCTTCCTTACTCAAAGGCCCTCTGACTGCGCCAATCTGCATGGGCTCTGAATCATTACTCCCTCCAGATCCTTTTTCGGTCCGAATTCGATCAAAATGCGGAAAATTAACCCTCCAATCTTTCCTCTTCTCTCCCTTACGTTCGGAATTACGGAAATCCAGTTCCAACACCAAGTCCACCAATGCAGGCAACTCTGTGGGACGATTAGGGACTTGTGCCAAGGTATCCTTGATCTCATCTCTTCGGCCTCGGTAGAATAAGGCTGCACGCTTCTCCTCCGGCCAGTTGGTTTCTACAATTAATTTGTTGAATTGCGTGAGATAAGTAATTAAATCTTTGGATCCTTGCCGCAATTCCAGCAATTCGTTATCCGTGGCCTGGGAAATCCGTCTCCTGTCAAAGATTCTGAGAAATTCAGTTTTGAATTTTGCAAAATCACAGAGAAGAGGGTCATCTTCACTAACCAAAGGCATAGCCCAGTTGGCAGCATCCCCACTTAGATAGGATAAAATAAAGGCAACTCTGGATTGAGCATCGGGAAAAAGTGTAGGACGGGACATAAAATGTAGTGAGCATTGTGTCAAAAATAGTTGTGCCTTTTGAGGGTCCCCCGAAAACCTCTCTGGGGCTGCTAGAGGAATTAACGGAGAAACAGAATGTATCACCTGTGCTACGGACTTAGGATCAGGACTTGGGGTGCTGGTGCTAGGTGTAGGAGGACTTAATACTGGGTTTCCCATAGCTAGCCCATCTACCTTCTAAGCTAACACTCTAGTCTCTTGACGAGAGGCCACTAATTCCAACTTGAGATTCTTGTTTTCCTCCCAAACAGCTCCTATCTCCCTCTGGATTCCTACTAAAAACTCTCCCAGTTCTTTTAGATTCATTCCCTCAGCCATACTGCCTGGGCGAAGCGAAAGAACGTGGGCACTTCAATCTGTCAGAAGGCTCAATCTCTTCGCAGAGGCAGCATGAACGCTAGTCCCAATCGCCCTCTCTCCAGTGTCTTCGCCACCAAGAGCAAATCCACCAGCGAAAGGGAAAAGGGGAAGTGGAAGAGAGAAGAGACACCTTGAGAACTGCTGTCACCCTCAACGACTGCGGAGCTCTGCTTTATGCTTCTGCTGTCTGTTCCAGTAGGGTGCCTAATACACAGAGGGGAAGATAATAAACAACAACCCACTTTATCTAACAAACTCTCTCTATTTAGTAAACAAAGCTTATCCTACCAGTTGTCCTCAAGATATTGCTACTCTTCTATTGGAGTGATGGTAACTCCTTGGAAGTTGGTAAGCTTCTTGCCTGAAAAGGTACAAACTATCGTTACTATGGTTTTCTTACTGGTTTTCTAACCCCCTCTCTGAGCTCCTACTGTAAATACCTGAATACTTCCAAATGACGCCTTAATGGGATTCTGTTGTAAGGTTCTGACGGTTATTCTCGACTCTGTGGTGTATCCATACAGGGAAATTCTTCAGCACGCAAAAAGGTACAAGGAAGGCAAGAGGTGGAGGAAAAGCAAGGGAAAGCGCAAGAAGGGAAAGCACAGTTTCAAGTTCGCAGGCAAAAGGGGAAAAGAGCCGCTATCTTACTGTCTCTCTCCTTGACTGCTGAAGAGTCTTCTGTTACGACATTTCAAGAAAAAGCGGGAAGGAATAACCTCTCTCCTTCGAGAGTTGACGTGTTGAAGCTTGTACTGAAGATACTCCTTGCAGTCTCTAGAACTCAGAAAACTGGAGACGAACTAAACTCTTGTGAGGAGAATTATTCTATTTCCGCAGGGTTCGTCAAGAAAATATTCACTAGACTTAACAATGGCTCTTCCTACATATATGCAGGTAAGAACCAGACTCTGGATTTAACCTTTGTTACTGACTCTGTCAACTCCTGTCAGGAACATAGACACGGAGCCTCGGACTCAAGCTGCTACCTCAGGAACCAAATAAGTTGAAGTGCGCAGTTACTAAACAGCGCGTGTCACACGTTAACTAGACCGTCTGCTAACTCGAGGTTTTCCTCAATGGCCACAGCAGCCGCCATCTTGGGAACGACACTACGTTTTCTACAGAGGAGAGACTATATACACCGTAATTGAGGAGATCTGATTTAAGGACATGGATACCACACATTGACCCGACTGGGTTTGCAATTGTCTTAACCCTATTTCCTAACTTTGGAGCATAAATAGCGGCTACTCGCAAAACCCTGACAGTGTACAAAACTCAGCAGCATGATTACTATCTAACATCCCCAGGTATGACTCGGATTTCTGCTGAAATTCGCAAATTACACTGGCTCCCAGTGGAGCAGGGATTCAAATTCAAGGCCCTCTCCCTAGCCTATAAAGCCCTGAACCAAAAAGGCCCGGTCTTCTTACAGAATCTGCTCACCTGGTATGAGCCCACCAGGCATCTTTGTTCCTCCGGCACCAAACTTCTTCAGGTGCCTAAAATCCGCACCTTACAATGGGGCGGCCGCAGCTTTCACTTTCACACCGCCAAGCTATGGAATTCCCTTCCACTTGATCTCAGGAGCGCACCTACTCTCACCTCCTTTAGGAAGGGCCTGAAAACCTGGCTGTTTCAGAACTAGACGCAAGTACATACCCCCACTGTCCACAGCGCCAAGTCACCTCCGGGTATACGTGCGCTTTACACATCCATATAACATAACATAACATTGCTGAGAAAGGTCAAAGCTCATTCCACAAGATATGTGGCAGCGTCTACAGCATTGTTTGCTGGAGTAACTCTAGAGAATATCTGCCGTGCTGCGACATGGAAGAATGTCCACACTTTCACGAGGCATTACTGCCTTCAATCAACCTGTCAGGGGGATCAGGCGGTCGGGCAGGCCGTCCTCCGCCACCTTTTTCTTTGAGAACAGTTCAGGTACCCTTCTTTCTCTTAATATTTATATATATTACCGACTATAGTTATAGTTATGACTTATTATCCATAGGAAAACCGCAACATTCTATTGCCAATAATTTTGGCGTAGATTGATGAATCTTCTTGAACTTTTCCAAACTTTTGGCCAGTTCAGTTCCGCTCCTTCCCTGAAAGTTTGGGGGTGATTGGTGAAGCGGGGGCTGAGAAAAAAGGGGGGTACCAAAACGCGTTTTCCCTATGCAATTTCTCATAGGACCTTTAGCCACGGCTACAGCTCGAACGACTGAACGGAATTACACCACATTTGGCAGAAAGGTAGTCCTCACTTCC
The DNA here is from genome assembly GCF_964263255.1 of Lissotriton vulgaris. Lineage (NCBI taxonomy): Eukaryota > Metazoa > Chordata > Amphibia > Caudata > Salamandridae > Lissotriton > Lissotriton vulgaris. The sequence goes on from NW_028248177.1 coordinate 37,860, forward strand.
GACTTGTGCCTTTGGCCTATCTGGTGTCAATCTGTTCAGTACTTTTTGAGAAATTTGCGGTTAAAGTCCTTTATATATCTATGGGCGCGGAGGATCCGCGGATTGTGCGAGGATTGGCCTCGTAGGATAAGTGCACCGTTCAGATCACGCGTTGGATGCTAATTGGCTGTCAAGCGGTTGTAAACATTCGAAACCAGGAACTGTTGGCAGCCATTTTTTGCCTCGGTAGAAGCAAGGCTAAAGAAGTCTGTGAAATATGTTGGCAAAACGTGAACAGGGGCAGGTTAGACACACCCTGACTCCCTAGGCCTGCTCAGGGGGTGACATAGGGACCCGTAGGGCAAAAAAAGTAAGAATTGTCTTTTGCAAAAAAAATCGCGAGATGCGTGTAGGATCCCGCATTTGGTCACTGAAAAAAACGAAGCATGTATTTTCGAGATATATATCCAGCATATGTGTATAGATGTTGGGTGGTTCTAGAAAGAGCCCTTGTGTTTATTGAGAGATTTTAGTAATTACAAGTAAGTACCGATGCAGAGTCTAAAGTTCACGAGGAAGACTCGATTTCCTTCATCTGTAAAATGTACACTATCTCTTTAATAGATGCCATGCATATTGAAACGCAGATTGTTGTGGTATATGGACAATATTCTATAGTCTCGTAGAAATATTTATTCACAAGTTTATTGACTTATCTGTGCAGATCAGGTGTTCCAGTCTTCCTCTATCCCAGTCGTCTTCCACCTCCAGGCTACGGTCGACCTTTTGCCCCTGCTGGGGTTGTCCATCAACGTGCCGAAGTCGCACCTGTGGCCCTCTCAGAAGCTCCTCTTCATCGGAGCGGTTCTGGACTCTGCGCAATTTCGGGTTTTTCACTCTGAACAGCAGTTTCGGGATATTTAGGCTCTGATTCTGATCTTTCAGCTTTTATCCTGGGTCTCGGTATGGTTGACGCTGCAGCTCCTGGGGCTGAAGACCTCCTGTGTCCTAGTGGTGCATCATGCAAGGTGGCATGTGAATAAATATAAAGATAGGCCATGCAGTTTGTGTCCCGTAATATACAAATTTCAGGGGGTGGTGGTTCCCGGGGCTTGAGGGGGGTCGTTGAGGCCCACATATTTGTAATGTTGTTGGGGTGGGCGGGGGATTGGAGGCGAAAGTGGTGCAAGGGGGTTGTAAATCTGGTACACAGTGTTTTGTTTTAATTTGCTTTTCTTTCTGTGATGTAGAAGATCCTGGGTAAATATAACGGTTTTTGTACAGCCAGTAACTTTTAACCCTAGCCCCAAACTGCTTTCTGCCTGATACCATAGTAACAGTTCATGGAACACTTACGTGAGCACAGAGGTTAAAAGTTCACCACACTATGTTGCTAATGAGTTAGCCTCAGAATTATACTTCAAATTATGAATATAATTTCTATTGATGACTGCTACCCCCACAAAAAAAAACAGACGTATGTACTTTTTTAATGAACTTTTATTAAAACAATAACTGGAACTATAACTAAAAGATAACAATACAATAAATAACAAAACCATATAATAAACAACATATAATAAGGAGTCTATAAAAAGTATTATAGTTAATTGCAAAACAAAAAAGAAAATTAGTGTTTAAAATTAGATTGATGTGACTAAATGAGGTCAAACATTACAAGTCAAAGTAACACTTGACAATATTTATATATTTTTTTTGCAGTGTGATTGAAACGCTTCCATTGGCATTGTACATGCAGACTTTGATCCACCCTTTTTTATCAATTTTTGCAGTTTGAGATATAACTTCCTACCTCTGTTATTCATCTTCTACTTTCAAATTCTTTTGTAAAGACGTTAACAACAATTGAAGGAAAAATGTTCTGCATATTTTTAATAAAGCATTTTGACACCATGCATAGTGACACCGTATTTGTTGAATGTTTTGAAATTACTTTTCACAAGTCTTAAAAAGGTGCATGCAAGAAAAGTTACTTGCCACATATGCAAGACTGCTTTCAAGAGGAGATTCCCAATAAAGAGGACTGGTGTGGAACTGCAAGTATGCGGAAGCACTTGCAGACTAAGAATCCAGTCAACTTTGCAAGGGAAGACTTAAGGAGATTGAGGGAGGCTCCTCCTGCTTCATGCGGAGGCCCGAGTACCAGTGGAGCAACACCGCCAACCTCTACTGCAAAGCCTAATATTCGTCCCCAATTTGGAACCCTTTAAGAAAAAAATTAAGAAGGTTGGGAGCTCTATGCTATCCTAAAACCTAATCATCCATTAGTTATACAGAAATGCACCCTGTATCAGACTCCTTTGTAGAAGTGTGAATTTGAGATTATCTGCCACCGAAAACCCTTCAAGTACTTATATGCGTTACTTTTTAACTTCATCGAGTAGTCGTATTGTGAGTATTTACCTTAACGTTGTCCGTTAAAAATTTGTGAATGTGCTTGGCTTCGGACAACTAGTAAATGCCATATTTGAGACATTGGTGTCATCAGCTGGAATAGGAGAATATCGTTTTCTTCAACCACGGCACCAAAACGTTCTGCAAACTGAAAAAAGAGTTAAAAAATGTATATGTTGCACATATGTCCAAGATTAATTTAAATGTACATCAAAACATTTGTTCTCAATAAGATTGGGGATGAAAAGTAATCATTAGAGGTTATATTTGGACAGCAAAATAGGAAATAGTATTGCATTATACAAATGTTAGGTCGAGATTAGTCATTCACAAATTCCTGGGCTTAATCTAATAGAACCCTTTTTGGACTTCCATGATCTAGAAATTGAGAAATAAACATCAAGGAAAATTGAAAGACATGTCTTCAAATAAAAACATTCAAAACAACATTTTCCCTTTGTATCTCAAGTGCAGGCTGAATTAGATCGATGTGACTAAATGAGGTGAAATATTACATTCAGACATGAGACAAAATTAGGTGAGAGATCAAGTTAGTATGCAGGAAAATATTCTTTAGGGCTTATTTACAAGAGTTTTACGCCAGTTTTGTGTTACTTTTCTCATGTTGAAAGTGGCGCAAAAGTGGCGCAAGGGGCTTGTAAATGAGGTCTTTTATTTCAAAAGCATTTAATCGGAAGCATTGTATATCTAGACGGCTCTGCTTAGCTTGTGTAAACACTGTGGACAAGAGAGTTCACAACTTTAATTCAGCTTTGGTTGGTGATGGTAGAGTGGACAGTAGCATCCATAACTTTAAAAGAGAAAAAGAAACGATGTGAGAGAGAGAGAACATTAGCGCATCATAACAGCAATGGTAAAAATTGTAAACTTAATTTGCAATATTTCTTTTACGTTTCCAGGGTTTTATCGATCGAGTACATAGGATAGTCACAACTGTTCAAAACAATTTGTAATGGCAAGATAAAAAAAAAAAAAATTTAATTCACAAACCTAATGGAAATATCTTACTATACTATGTTCAAAATTTAAGCTGTGCCTTTTTATAAAAAAACATTCAAAGACAAAAGAAAGTACCAAGTAATCCGAAGTTTATGACACCACTAGGGTATTATACATTTTCTATCATGAAATGTTAAAGTCAAACCTGATAACTCCATTAGGTCCATTGCAATTTTCGGCTGATAACATATGGAGAGCAGTCAGTGGATCTGGTGTGTCGAGTTGTTCACCACCACGTGGTATAGTGTATGGGCAGGACAGCTTGTAGCGACCAGTATGTCTCATGTTTGAGATATCTGTATAATGAGATAGAACAGGGGGCAAAGGAAGTTTAAGGTTATTAAAAAACATGGAGAGCGTGCTAAAATACAACGTTGACCAATCAATTACATGTGCAGAGCATGGGTAGGAAGCAGCACGTGACGCACTACTTAAAAAATTATATGCGGCAGGATTAAGTGATTTGACCAGAAACATTGTCTACCAAGGCAAAATATTTAAGTTGTAAGAGCTGGAAACCATGCTAAAATACACTTTTGCCGAAAACATTACTTTTGCAATGCATGGGTGAGGAAAAAGAAATTTTGCATGGCCAATGTGTCCCCTGCTTGTACCCCAACGTTTAGTGTATATGCATGTCACCCATGCGTTTTCCCTCTGTGGCCTGAATAATGAGGCCTCTGCATTTCCGTCCCACATTAGGATGTCAGTTACCAAGTCTTTCATGAAAGAAACGTTAATTTTGCACTGAGGCCCATGTTACCCATGTATTTGCATTGTGCACTTTTAATATCGAGATGAACCCATTTTGTGGCTCAGCCTGAGCCAGGACCCGAATTAAGGTTTCATGCCTCCAGACACTCTGAGGGCTGCAGCTACGTATCCCTGACCTTTGCATACTTTTGTCTAAGCCGAGAGGGGCCCAGCCCGGGGTGCCAAGACAGTATTTTGCACAACAATTATCTGCTTGCTCTACAGAATCACATTCCTGCCTGGTGAAGAAGGTAAACAGAACCCGTCTGCAGAGATAGGGCCTAGCCTTTCTGTCTCCGTTTAAGTGATTTGCAGAGCTCACGTCCATAGAAAGCTCAAAGCCCCCACGTAATGAACGAAGAAATATATGTCCACACTGGCTCTTGGTGAAGAGCGACCTTTGCTTCAGATAATACATCCCCGGACCTAAGATATCAGATAATACCAGACGTGCAGGTCGTCCTGACACTGAAGGCCTCTCTACTAGATCGAAAGACAGCTTCCCCCCAGTTACAGGTCAATTACACGTCATGACCAAGTCGCGCACACAAGTAGGGCAAAGGTTCCAGCTGGCCATGCGACCCCCTTCATGTATCCACCCACCTATGACTCCTCAAGTGAACGCCCACATGTACGCCCTCATGCACGCCCACATGCTCTTATCTCTTTCTTTCTCTTGCTCTGCCTGGAGCGCTCCTCCTCTATACAATTGAATGTATAAATATTGTACTCTGTGAATAAAGTTTAGAAGACCCTTCCTGAACCTTAGTGGTGATGGAACCGATTCTCCCTTAACTCGAGTATGCATGACCCTTTGTTTAAGTATAGAAATTATGACAGGGTAATACTTTATTTACCACATGGGGCACGTTACGCACTACTTACACGACAAAAACTACATTGCATTCACTTGAACAGCACGTAGCAAACTGCTGTAGGAGCGGCCACGTGACGCTTGGCAAATTAAACAAACGCACAAGTGATTTGCGCAGAAACAAAAGTTACGAAATCAACTTTAACAATATAAAAAAGCAGGAAAGCGTGCTTAAAAACAGCATTGCCAAATCGACATCAATTTGCATTTACATGGTATTTAAAGATCGTTCAGATTAATTAATTTAATTACTCTTAAAAAAGTGCTCACCTACGAAGAAGTGGATACGAACACTCTCAATGGCTGTGACTGCGGAATAGGAAAAGTTCAAGAAGGTTGGCAGTTTATAAATGCTTTGCAGAAGGATGATTGGTTGAGCATGATGTCACGGTGTGAGAGCTGTAATTGGGCATGTTGTAATTGAGCATGCGCAAATAAAATGAAATACTGTAGCAGGGTTTCCGTTCTCCCACAGAACTGTGCATAGAGATCTAGAACCTCGGTGAATTAGGGTGACCCAAAACCCACCTTAGTATTCAAAATCCCCTTACCAAACTAGCTACAGTGTCTCATTGCTCATAACAAACTCCCAATGACTAAGACAAACCAGAACATGAACTTGGGTTACCTCAGGTATCGTGGAACACATGAACACTCTTTAGCTCTATAATAATTTCAAACGAGAACGGAGAGTAAAAGAAGACACGTGCAAGTTTGAAATATTTATTTTTCAATGCAAGGTTCTTAAACGCAGTATCTTATATAATACCAGAATACATATTATAAAAATCAGAGTTATCAGCATAGTCACTAATCCATAGTAAGCAAACGGTGATAGCATGTTATAATGCAAAATTCAATAGAAATCTGTATCACCTATATTTCGCGCACCCTATTTAGCATACTATATTATATCTAAGAAGGTCTCAGTTGGGTTTTAGCAGGGCGGGCCCATACCTCTAAATGTCAGTAGGAGAAGATCACATCATCAGCTACCAGCTCTCTGCATGCGAAGCACCATCAAGTGTGTTTTTGCATTCTCAGTAACTCTATCTTAAACCCGCTTAGAGCCCAATGTTGGCAGCAACTGTATTTGTATTATGTCTAGTGGTGCGAGGATCAGAGCTCCCAGCAACCTTGTGTTAGGTTATTCTTAGAGCGTTCAGCACCCACTGTTCAGACATTGTACCAAGCACGACTGATATCAGAGCAATAACATATTATTCTCAAATAAATCACATCTTTCGTCTAGGTTGAAAGCTACAATAACAATTATGTGTCGTGTGCAAACTGAAGCCAAAGGAAAATATGTCGTTTAAACATTTAATTAACTCATGCTAACTTAACACAGTATATAGAAAATCAGCATCTATATGACAATACGTTAGTGGTACATAGCCAGACGGTGGGACGTATTGTGCACATGCATAACATTGACATGCATGCGCTACCACAAACATGCATGCGCAAAGTGAAGGCAACTCCTACGGGGTACATACAAAGATGGAGTTCAGAGGTCCCCGTGTTCTTGATATGGCTTCAGGAGGGGGCTTTGCAGCCCTCCTCTATAAAATAATAATATATAATTAGCCATGCCCCGGTGGCTGGGGACGCCGGTGCCCGGGGCCCAGAATTGGGCACAGGAGGGGGGCCACGCGGCCCACTTCCCATAAAAAAATTGAATACGTATACTCCGCTAATTGTCATTGTACCATATGCGCACCCGTCCGATCACGCGCTGAAGGCTAATTGGCTGTCAAGTGATGGTCAACATTCGAAACTAGAAACTGTTTGCAACCATTTTATGTCTCGGTACAAGGGAGGCTGAAGAAGTGTGTGAAATGTGTGTTTAAAATGTGAAAAGGGGGAGGGTAGACACACCCTTATCCTCTAGGTCTCCTCAGGGGGTCCCACAAGATCTCCCAGGGTGCCTATTTTTCTTTTCTTTTTTAGGGAGAAATCGCCGGGTGCGCGTATGATCCGCGCATTCTAGCGATATTTAAAAAAAAAAGAAGAAGTGGGCTTCTGCGCGTCTTTGGTAATTTGCATTCTTTCAACTGTTTAGAGGAGATGCAACAGAGCGGTATCCAGGATCCACCACTGAGTAAGAAAAGGTAACGATAACACTATTTACCTGCTAAGTGAATTTCTACCAATAGGATAACAGTGATGTACTTTTTAAGAAAGTTAAAGAAAATTATTAAAATAATAACCTCAGATAATCTCTTGTCTTATTATTTATATTAAATATATATAAAGAAGTTTTTCAACATTGAAAAAATCGCAGAAGTCGCGAACACAGCGTCTGATATGTATTTGACTTCACGCGCTACCGAGCGTCCGTCACTTCGCGTTATACGTACATCTCACGTATGCGCAAGGCGTCACGCACAAGTCGCATAGCAACCGCGTGGGAAAAGTTGTTCCCGTCGCACACCCTTCGCGGATCCTAGACAGCGACCCTAAAATGGTGGACCTGTTTCGCGCAGTAAATGATTAGGGTGTTCGTAGGGTGGGCAACTGCAAACAAAAAAAATAAATAATAAAAATAATTTAAGTATATTATAAACAATATAAAATAATGAAAAATAAAAAATAAAATGTGTAATATAATTTAAAAAATAACATCTAAAAATGTTGCGTTCTAATCTAGGACCCCGATCAATACTGTGACCTTATGCCCCTATACGGCTTTAATCCCTTTGTACCCCTATATTGGCATAACCGATCAAATGCAATATTCAGAAACTCGTCTCTGGCCTCACACGATCAGAGCCACATTTCAGAATCACTTCCTCTGCAGCTTCCTCTGCAGCTCATTAGTGCAAATGACACAGCAGAAGCCACTATCTAAGATTCCTAGATTACACTCCGAGTTCTTCAACAAGATAAAAACTCAGCAACCTGGGAAATCCCCGCTTGCTATGTTTTGATTAGTAATAGAACTCTAATGAGCACTAAGAGACGATCACTTCCTAGTGACATCTTTATTGACGTCTTATGTCCAAAAACTTACATCAAACAAGGCACCTTTCAGGTATAAATATTACCAACTTTGCCTTAAGCAAACGTTGAAGTTAACGCTGCCACGCTGATACTGATGCTATCGCTGCCTCAACCACATCAGCGAACGATGGTGTGGTGAACATAGGAGCAGAACAGCTGTCCCCTGCAAAGCCCAGCAGATGCAAGCTGCCCACGGACGCTGCCCCTCCTCCTCTTCCTCGACGCGCTGAGAGAGACTCTGTCTTTTCTCCTGCCGAGAAAATCCAGCTCCGGCGTTTCCAGCCTACTCTTGCGAGTGACTGGGATATCGAGTCCTGGAAGGAGATACAAGACCTCCAACATTCTATTCCAGAGGTATGGTGTTGACTAAACCCTTAGAGAGAATTCTTGAAGCAAACCTTGGCAAAACCAACTTAACTAAAACTTCTACTTACTTACTCCCTCCCAAGTATTAGGCTTAGGTCAGGTACACTGGGGTAGGCGTAGTTAGAAGCACCAGTTGAGTACGTTAGCCTAATGTATATATGAATGTATATATGTTTTATTCATTTTAAACCATTGTATGGCTAAAAAACCATATCAATGCTTTTACAGTATTATTTCGCAATACTCATTTTACTGTACGCACTTTTTATAATAACTAGTCTTGCAATTGTGGCAATTCATTTCTCTTGCACGAGAAGAAAGACTGTTCAATAAATAATACCTTTTTATTGAAAACGCCCGTCTCTCTATTCTCTGCATATTGGTGAAAGTAATCTGCACAAAACTGACTGAGTAAAGTAACTGTCTATTGTTTCACACGACTCTAGAGATTGACTCTTATTCTAAGGAGCAAAGTTGTCATGTTTATGCGGTTGTTGGAAAACTGAATCCCTTCTTGTCTCTACCAGGGAAGCTGATCACTTCCTATTCAGTCAAGAAAGTTTCCAGTGACCTCTGAGCTAGTTGGTAACAACCCCAATTAAGTTTAGCATAGTCAGTAGAGACCTGGAAGATCCGCACTTCTACGTCTATACTACTGTTTATGTTATTCCAATGCGCAGGGCCTATTGGGAAAATAGGAACTACACTACAAGGCGCCCAACGTTTGGTAAGGCGATAAAACTAACGTAAGACGTTAGAGTAACTCAGTCGTGCATTTTTCACACAGACCCCTTTCTCCCGTAAATACTCCAATAGACGTCTGGAGTGGGTGAAAGGTTAAAATCCGCCCGACCTTAGTAGGAAGAGATTCCTATGTAAAGCTCTCGTTTATTCAACGTTGAAGGATACAGTGTTCCAAAATATTGCGCACCTAATCTTTGTCTCCTTGGAGACCTGCTCTGCAAAACCTGCATTTATAAAATGTCAGTAGAAAACAACGGAACTGATGCCTCAGTAAATGCGACTCAGCAGGGTCCCGATAGTACAGGGACTACTGAACCGGGTGCAATAATCATCCCGGCACATTTAAGAAAATCTATAACGTCAAAACTTATAGACAATGGACTGACCACACAAGGTGGCACAGTCGTCTTCGTGATAGAGGCATACGAATATCGGCAGACAGAGGTATTCTATTCATGGATAAAATTTCCAGCAGCAAACGCTGCAACACACGAGTTCCACTACTACATAGTAGGGGATCCACCGGAAGAGTACGCTCCTTTCGAGGAGACTGAAATCCCATTAAAATTCCAAGAGCACCTGCTCTGGTTTAAAGGCGCCCTAAAACACAATGATCATATTACCAGGCTCGGTCCACTAGGTAGACCAGGAGCAACGTGGCCGGTTCTAGCCAGCTACACACCACATCCGGACATTGATAAAATGTCAAGTGAAGAACTCTTAGTTAAAATAAGAGAATTAACAAAGGCATATAGAGAGTTAGTAAAATTATTTATTAAAAATAATTCAAACACTCCTAAAAAGAGCTGGGATGGAAATAAACAATCCACTCCCAAAGAAAAAGTTTTCCAGTCCAGAGGGAGGTCTCCTCGACGGAGGGAAAGAACTCCGACTCGAGAACACCAGTCTCCCCAGAGGGAGCCCTCTGAGAAAAGATATAACCTTAGAAATAGGGATAATTTAAAGAAGCCTGATAGATATCAAAGTATTGATACACGTCCCTCTCGATCTTTTTCGCAGAAATCGGAAAGAAGAGGACGGTCAGACCCAGGAGAGCACACCAAGTCCAAAGACAAGGAACCTGCTCAAAGTAAAAAGTTACAATTTCCAAAAAAGAAGGTAGCCAATATTAGAGTAATCGAACATGCCGAGAATACTGAGGACACAGTTGCAAAACGGGGAGTGGGCACAGACAATGCTAGACAGTGCAGCAGAAATCAGTATAGCCCGCAAGATCCTGATGAGTCATCTGGAGACAGTGGACACGAATGAATACATTCAGGTTGAAACTGCCAACACCAGACTTAGCGAGCCCCATAAGATATACGAAATAACATTGCGTATAGAGGGTGATAAGACTAGGAAAATAAGGGGTCTATTTTGGGATAAACTCTCAAAAGGCTATGATATTCTGTTAGCTGAAAAAGATTGGCCCCCAGAGTTTGTCAGGGAGTGCCGTCGTGGCGAAGAAATGATTATGCCTGCCTTCTCAAATCACATTCCGATTCACAAAAAATATACATATGCAAGGAAATGGGCAGTAGCCCAGGCGCCAGCATTATATAAAAGTCATGTAGGATGGGATGAGGACTCTCCTCCTCACAAAATCCAGTTAAAAAGTCAACCGACTGCTCAAAGGCAGTATCCCATTAAGCAAGAAGCTAAAAAACAAGTCAGGGAGATTTTAGATCAACTATACGGCTATAACCCCTTTGTACCCCTATATTGGCATAACCGATCAAATGCAATATTCAGAAACTCGTCTCTGGCCTCACACGATCAGAGCCACATTTCAGAATCACTTCCTCTGCAGCTTCCTCTGCAGCTCATTAGTGCAAATGACACAGCAGAAGCCACTATCTAAGATTCCTAGATTACACTCCGAGTTCTTCAACAAGATAAAAACTCAGCAACCTGGGAAATCCCCGCTTGCTATGTTTTGATTAGTAATAGAACTCTAATGAGCACTAAGAGACGATCACTTCCTAGTGACATCTTTATTGACGTCTTATGTCCAAAACCTTACGTCAAACAAGGCACCTTTCAGGTATAAATATTACCAACGTTACCTTAAGCAAACGCTGAAGTTAACGCTGCCACGCTGATACTGATGCTATCGCTGCCTCAACGACATCAGCGAATGATGGTGTGGTGAACATAGGAGCAGAACAGCTGTCCCCTACAAAGCCCAGCAGATGTGCATATGACTGAGAGAGAGGCTGTGGTCTGCGTGTTTGCACAAAAGCATGAAACTTGTATCATATATTTGGATGCAATGACCGAAACAGCAAAATACAAGTCGTGCGCCACACTTTGTACTTGTGTGACTTGTATCACATATTTGGATGCAATGACGACTTATATCACCTAAAAGAATAGCACGCAAGTAATGGATCAAGTCTGTGGCCTGAGTAATGGGGTTTGAGATTAAGAAAATGTAGAGTGAAGAGCGTGCATGAGAATGAGGGGAGGTGGAATAGACGAATGTGTAGCTGACTAAGTGAGAGGCTGTGGTCTGCGTGTTTGCGCGCAGTAAAGGAAAAGAAATAAAATGTACCAAAAGCATGAAACTTGTATCATATATTTAGATGCAATGACGGAAACAGCAAAATACAAGTTGGGCACCACACTTTGTACTTATGATGTGACTGTGGATGGGCCGTTTTTCGTTTCATTTAGCTCAGATTTGCACTTCACAGCGGATGGCCGCCAACAGATAAGAATCTTCATGGCTGAGCTTAAAGCACTCCAGTATCCTGGTGTGGTTTTGTCCCCAGACGCCCACCCACCCACGAAAAAACATGCATTTACAATGCAACGGTTTCGCCTTTGCAAAAGTTAGAGCTATTGGCCAGCAGTCGTCGGCTACTGAAGGCCACCGGCTGATCAATTCCCTTGGTGTTGACTTGTGAGAGAACCGCCCGACACCGTGATCGGAGGCATCCGTTTGAACTATGAACTCCCGGCTGTAATCGGGGGCCTGGAGCACGGGGGCGGTGCACATCGCTGTCTTTAGGGTCTCGAAGGCGGTCTGACACTCGGGTGTCCAGTGCACCGTCTGTGGCTGTCTTTTGGAAGTGAGTTCCGTGAGGGGGCCCACAATACTGCCATAGTCTTTTATGAAGCGCCGGTAATACCCAGTGAGCCCCAGGAAGGCTCGGACCTCTGTCTGGGTGATCGGGGGCTCCCAGCCCATGATGGCGTCGATCTTGGGTTGGAGGGGGGCCACCTGGCCGCTTCCCACTTGGTGTCCCAGGTAGGTCACGGAACCTTGGCCGATCTGGCATTTGCTGGCTTTTATGGTTAATTCCGGAGGTGTTGGAGGTGCTCAGCCCAGTGGAGGCTGTACACCGCAATATCGTCCAGGTAGGCGGCACTGAACTCTTCGAGCCCCGCCAGCACCTTATTCACCAGTCTCTGGAACGTGGCGGGGGCTTTTTTCATTCCGAAGGGCATCATTCTGAAGTGGTAGTGGCCAACGGAGGTGGAGAAAGCGGATCGCTCCTGGGCGCCCGGTGTGAGTCCGATCTGCCAGTAGCCCGAGGTCAGGTCGAAGGTGCTCAAGTAACGGGCCGCTCCCAGGCGGTCGATCAGTTCATCAGCCCGGGGGATGGGGTGAGAGTCTGTCCGGGTGACGGCGTTCAGACCCCGGTAGTCCACACAAAACCTGAGTTCGGGGGCGGCGGCCTTGGGGACCAGGACAACAGGACTGGCCCATGGGCTGTCGGAGGGCTCGACCACCCCCAGAGCCAGCATTCTGGACACTTCTGAATGAATGCAGGTCCGCACTCGATCGGGAACTCGGTAGGCCCGGTGTCGCACAGGTGGGCTATCCCCGGTGTCGACATCGTGGACGCACCACGGGGTGACCCCGGTGGTAAGAGAAAATAAATCAGCAAATTGTCCCAATAGCTTTTGGCAAACTCGGCGTTGTTCTGGGGTCAGGGTGGAGGAGAGGTTGACTCCCTCCACGGAGCCGTCTTTTTCGAGGGCGTTCAGGAGGTCTGGAAGGGGCTCTGAGTCATCTTCAGCCCGACTGTCGGTAGCCATTAGGAGGCTAAGTTCTGATCGGACAAAGTGGGGTTTGAGCCTGTTGGCGTGGAGGACCCGGAGGGGGTTCCTAGGGGACTCCATGTCCACTAGGTAGGTGACTGGGCTCTTGCGTTCCACCACCTTGAAGGGCCCGGCCCACTTGTCTTGGAGGGCACCTGTTGGCCCGGCTCGAACTCAATAGGAGAGGCGTTTTGATCATACCAACGTTTCATGTCTTCTTGACTGGCTTCGAGGTTGGCCTTGGCAAGTTCCCGGAACCGCCGAGTCTGGTTCCGGAGGGTCAGGAGGTACCGGTATACGTCGGGGGGAGCATCTTGGGCGGTCACCTCCCAGCCTTCTTTGACCAGGCTTAGGGGACCCCAGGCGGGGTGCCCGTACAATAGTTCGAAGGGGCTGAATCCCAGGGACTTCTGGGGGACCTCCCGATAGGCGAAAAGGAGGCAGGGCATCAACACGTCCCATTGGCGTCGTAAGGGCTCTTCCAGGCACATGACCATCCCCTTGAAGGTGCGATTGAAACGTTCCACCAGCCCGTTCCCTTGGGGGTGATAGGGGGGTCGTGAATTTGTACGTGACCCCGCATTGCTGCCACAGGGACTTCATGTAGCGGGAAATGAAGTTCGTACCCCGATCACTGACGACTTCTCGGGGGAAGCCCACCCGGGAGAAGATCCCCATCAGTGCCCGGCCCACCACGGGAGCCGTCACGGTCCGGAGAGGGATGGCTTCGGGATAGCGGGTGGCATGGTCCACCAGGACGAGGATGAAACGGTGACCTTGGGATGTTCGGGGCTCCAGGGGCCCCACAATGTCAATCCCCACCCGCTCGAAGGGAGTGTTGACGACTGGGAAAGGTTGCAGGGGGACCTTTAATTTTCCGCCGCTTTTCCCGCTGGCTTGGAAGGTGGGGCAAGTCCGGCAGTGATTTATCACATCATTCCTCATCTTGGGCCAGTAGAAGTGGGTCACCAGGTGGCTGTATGTCTTGTCCTGCCCCAGGTGCCCGGCGAGGGGCACATCGTGTGCCAGGTTCAGGAGGAAGTCTCTGAATCGGAGGGGGACCACCAATACCCGGCTGGCCCCTAGCTCGGCAATCTTCTGCTCGCTGTAGAGGAGCTCATTGTCCCAATAGACCACATAGGCCCCCGAGGCATCCCCTGTGCTCTGGGCTGCGGCTTGCTGTAGGATCCCCTCGAGGGAGGGACACGTTTTTTGCTCTTGACGGAACTGTTCTCGAGTGGGGCCGCCTTCTTGGTGCCATTGGGCCAGTTCCGGGAGGTCGCTGAGCGGGGCAATTTCTTCACAGTTGGGCCCCGGTGGACCGGGTTCAGGGTCGGTGTCTTCGGAGACGACGGGCGGTGGAGGCCCGGGCCATTCTGGTTCTTGGGTTGAGGTGATGGCTCGGGCGGCCATGGATCGGGTTGTCGCACAGACCCACTCAGGGAGGCCTAGCATCCCCAGATGCTCCCTCCACTCGACGTCAGCCCAGGGGGAGCTCTCGAGGTCGTTCCCGAGGAGGCAGTCCACGGGGCATTGTCTCGGACAGTCACTTTCAGCATGCCCGACACTCCCCCCCATTCAAAGGGGACGTGGGCCATCTGGCACAGGCTCTCGGATTTATCCGCGGACCGTACTGGGCACAGTACATTGGGCAAGATTTGATCCGGGGTCACCAGGTGGCAACGGACGGCCGTCACGCTGGCTCCTGTGTCGCGGAGGGCTTAGGCCCGGTGTCCATTAATGGTGACCCACTGGCTGTACTTCTGAGTGTTGGCCGGGATTGGGGCCCGGGGGACCATGTCTCTTTCGCCCAGACATACCAGGGACATGGCTGCAGGCTCCCACTTGGTCTGGTCTTGGTCATAGTCTTCTTCTTCGCCCTGCTCCTCCCCCAGGGAGGCAGCGGCGATCTGGCGGTTTTGCGGACCTGTGGGGTTGGATGGCTGGTTTCGGGGACAGTTGGGGTCATTGGCGTAATGACCGGCAATGGCATTTGTGGCAGATAATGTTCGAGCGGGGCCCCGGCCGTGCTGGGGGGGCTCCTCTTCCGGCCAGGGGAGGGGAAGTGTTGGTGGGGGGCACCGCGGCGGTGTCCCTGCCCCGGCCCTGGCCTCCTCCTCTTCCTCCGCCTCGCTGATGGTGGGATCGCTGGGGAGCTCGGCCTTGGTCTCCCATCCAGTTCCGGGGGACCCGGGTGCTCTCCCATCGATCGGCTTCGATGGCGATTTTACGTGGCTCGGTCAGTTTGCTGTCGAGGAGATGCTGCCTGAGTTCGACGAAACAGTTGTTGGAGAGGTGTTCCCATACAATGAGGTTGAACAGCTGCTCGTAGGTGGTGACTTGGCTGCCTTTGATCCACCCCTCTAAGGCTCTACTATAGAAGTTCACACACTCCACCCAGGTGGTACCGGGGATCCTCTTGCAGTCTCGGAATGGCTGCCGGTACATCTCGGGGGGCGAGCCCATAGCGAGTGAGGAGGGCGGCTTTCATGTGTTCGTTTGAGGTCATCTCGGCGTCGGGGAGCTGTAGCAGGGCGTCTCTTCCCTCATTGACGAACCTCCCCCACAACCCGGCACCCCAGTCTTTTTGTGGTACTCGGTGTGAGGTCATGGCTACCTCGTAGGCCTTAAACCATTGCTGGATGTCGTCGTTTTTATAGTACTCTCGGACGACATCTTTGGGGATGTGGACCTTTGCGTCTGTAGAAGGAGGGGTGCTCCGGCTCCCGGAGACACAGGTGTCCCCGTTTTTCGCCTTAATCTCCAGTTCTTTTAAACTGCACTCGTGCTCGTACGCGAGCTTCTTTTTCTCTAAATCTCTCTGCCTTCTTTTCTCTTCCAGGTCTCCCTGTAGCCGTAGTTACTCAAGAGCTATCTTTTTTTCGGCCAGTTCTAGTTCTCCATCTAAGCGGATTCTAGCCAGTTCCAATTCGTGGAGCCGGCTCCTTTCTCGTTCTTGGGCATCCTCGTAGGAGAGGCCCGTGTTTCTCTCCTCCTCTGGGGTTGCGATGTTCTCTGGGTGCAGATCGGGGATCGTGATGCCTTCGTTCTGGGGTGGCGTCGCTCCTGTCTCCACCCAGGTCTGCAGGGCCTGCTTGAGATCGTCTTTGGTGCTTAGTCCTGTGGTAGCGATACCCAAGTCTTTGCAGAATTGCTTCAACTCTTTGTGGCTATAGTCTTCCAATCGTTCCATCCGGAACTCTGAGGTCGGTCCGGTTTCCTTGGTAGTCATGGTCGTCGTGTGTTTCTGTTCGTAGTGGGGCGAGTTACTCTCTGTACGATCTGCGTCAGCTCGGATCGCACCGCCTGCCACCAATGTTGGAAAGGGGATCTTAGAATGGGCCGAGCGAAGTCGAGAGGCCTCCTGGCGAGGTTCCTCCCCTACGATCGTACAGATGAGCAATCACCCCCCTACAGATGGACACCACACAAAGATAGGTTCTTAACGTTTTTATCAACAATTTAAGGCAGGTTATCGTAGCGATACAGGTGCAACTGGATCCAGGGATCCTTTCAGGTTTAGTCACTGAGGGAAGGGGGTAGCGGGACAGTCTTGGTACCAGTCTGGTACAGGGATACCCTACGCTCAGCTCTCAATCCTCGAGCTGGGGGATTCCTCAGGGTTGGGCCGCGGCAGCGCCAGCAAGGCTCAAAAGATGGTTTCAGCGTAAATGGGCCGCGGCAGCGCCAGCAGGGCCTCAAGGATGGTTTCAACGAAGATGGGATGGGGGCGCGAGCAGGGCCTCAGAGATAGTTTCAATGAAGATGGGCCGCGGCAGCGCCAGCAGGGCTCCAGAGATGGTTTCAACGAAGATGGGCCGCGGCAGCGCCAGCAGGGCCTCAAGGATGGTTTCGGCGAAGATGAGCCGCGGCAGCGCCAGCGGGGCTCCAAAGGTGGTTACGGGTTCCACGCTGATGAGTTCGCCTCGATGTCTCTCGACTCCAGGATACCACTGCCGACCTGCTCCAGAGCTGCCCCAGATATAGGTCTGGCGCCCTTTGATGTCCGGACCCTCGCACCTGGGGGTCGGAGGGGCCGGGATGAGCGTGTCCAGACACCCAGCAGGGGGGTGGAGCCAGCGCCCAGGGAGGCCGGAGGCGATCGAAACCAGGCGTCGGGGGACGGTTGGAGGACCATCGAAACTCTTCCCCTCATTGATCCGTCAAGTGGCCTCTTTACCACCTGGTCGGATCGTGGTGCCTCGATGTCGGGGCTTCGCTGGGTCTGCGGCCGGGGTCGGGCCGAGGCCACGGGGCCTGGTCGTGGAGGGTCCAAGATGGAGTCGGGGTTTGAGATGGTGGTCCGGGATAGGGTTAGGACCAGCCAAGCGTGGCGAGGAGGAGTTGCCGAGTTCCAGAGGGGGAGAGCCGGCGGTTGCCCGGAGGGGCGGCTCTCGTGTAGGGTGGATGGTGCCGCCCTCGGCCGGAGGACAGGGGTTGAGGTAGTCCAGGGCCCGCCATGCGGGAGGAGTGGGACCACGCCACAAGGCCGGGTCCAACACACATATTTGGATGCAATGACGACTTGTATCACCTAAAAGAATAGCACGCAAGTAATGGAGTCTGTGGCCTGAGTAATGGGTTTGGAGAGCGAAGAGCATGCATCTTGTATCACCTAAAAGAATAGCACGCAAGTAATGGAGTGTACTTATGATGTGACTGTGGATGGGCCGTTGTGTTTTTCGTTTCCTTTAGCTCAGATTTGCATTTCACAGTGGATGGCCGCCAACAGATAAGAATCTTTATGGCTGGGCTTAATGCAATCCAGTATCCTGGTGTGGTTTCGTCCCCAGAGGCCCCCCCCCCTCCTCCCACGAAAAAAAAACATGATGGTACACACAATTGCAGAGCTTTGTGTTAGTCTTTGTTACAAATGTTCCGTGGTGCAGAGGCCATAGTGAGTAGGTCTTATGTCACTTTTTAAAATCATGACTATCACGCAAGTTATGGAGCAAGTCTGTTGCCTGATTAATGGGGTTTGCGATAAAAAAAATGGAAGAGCGAAGAGCGTGCATGAGACGGAGGGAGGGGGTGGAATAGACGAACGTGCAGCTGACTGAGAGAGAGGCTGTGGTCTGGGTGTTTGCACGCAGTAAAGGAAAAGAAAAAATTTACCAAAAGCATGAAACTTGTATCATATATTTAGATGCAATGACGGAAACAGCAAAATACAAGTCGGGCGCCACAGTTTGTACTTGTGTGACTTGTATCACATATTTGGATGCAATGACAACTTGTATCACCTAAAAGAATAGCACACAAGTAATGGAGTCTGTGGCCTAAGTAATGGGTTTGGAGAGCGAAGAGCGTGCATCTTGTATCACCTAAAAGAATAGCACGCAAGTAATGGAGTCTGTGACCTGAGTAATGGGTTTGGAGAGCGAAGAGCATGCATGAGAGGGAGGGGAGGTTGGAATAGACGAACGTGCAGCTGACTGAGAGAGAGGCTGTGGTCTGCGTGTTTGCGCGCAGTAAATGAAAAGAAATACATTTTACCAAAAGCATGAAACTTGTATCATATATTTAGATGCAATGACGGAAACAGCAAAATACAAGTCGTGCGCCACACTTTGTACTTGTGTGACTTGTATCACATATCTGGATGCAATGACGACTTGTATCACCTAAACGAATAGCACGCAAGTAATGGAGTCTGTGGCCTGAGTAATTGGTTTGGAGAGCGAAGAGCGTGCATGAGAGGGAGGGGGGGTGGAATAGACGAACGTGCAGCTGACTGAGAGAGAGGCTGTGCTCTGCGTGTTTGCGCGCAGTAAAGGAAAAGAAATACATTTTACCAAAAACATGAAACTTGTATCATATATATTAAGATGCAATGACGGAAACAACAAAATACAAGTCGGGCGCCACACTTTGTACTTATGATGTGACTTGTATCACATAAAAAAATAGGACACAAGTAATGGAGCAAGTCTGTGGCCTGAAGGGGCATTAAACAAAAAACTCTGCGGCCGTGAAATGAAAGCCTTTGATGCAGCAGGGGACGGAATGGAACCCCTTGAAGTGAAGCTGCTGGCGGCACCACGCTGGGGAAGTAACAGATGGCTTGGATGTGAAGCTCTTGGAGGCAGGCGGCTCGGACAAAAGCTTGTGCACGAGAGCACATGCACTTGTGGAAATCTGCTTTTTTGGAGAGCTTAATTTAACTCTTGGTTTCACCGCAATAGACTCGTCCTATTCATTCCTGCGGAATGGAATAGGCCGAGACCTAAAAAAACAATACAAATATTTACAAATTAGCATTTGAAAAATCTTTGAAATTCATTGAAAAAACCATAGGTTTCAGACATGTTATAGTTAGGAATTAGCATTTAGAAAACCTTTGAAATTCACTGAAAAACCCATAAGTTTCAGAAATGTTAGGAATTAGCATTTAAAAAACCTTTGAAATTTACTGAAAAAAAACCATAGGTTTCAGATAAGTTATAGTTAGGAATTAGCATTTAAAAAACCTTAGAAATTCACTGAAAGAAAATAGGTTTAGGGGTGCCCGCAATCCACTGCTGATGATGTCACATATTACATCATTCATGACATGGTCGGTAACATCACTGATGACGTCACTGATGACATCTCAAATGACATCATCCATGTGACAAGCTGATACACCTGATCACACAGCAGCATAATCTTTTAACACACATTATAAAATATGAGGTACCATATTTGAAACATTGACACACCAGTACAAGTGTCTAAAAACCCACGCAGTGATTCCTATATCTACACACAGATCTAAACACTTACCTATAGATTCCTCATACATGCTAACAAAGATCAATAGAACACTATAAAATATACTTATATACCTACATCAACATTACACACCAGCACATATCCTATTCCTTTATGCAGACATCCTACTCACTTATGCAAACAATTGATCATACTTATATTTACTAAGCTACTCACTTACACAAACACCACTTTATTTATTCATATAGATAGTAACTCATACTTAGTGTGTTATAAAATCAGTATTACAAGTATACAGTTATCCATACATCAATCATACAATCACTGAGTATTATGTATATTTATTTATATACAATAACTGTCACATACACTGCCTTTTATATTTTTAGTTTGTTGGACATATATCATTGAGAAATATATTTACTCATCACCACACCCATAAAGAGATTCACTCACCCAAACAACTGTTTCCACATACAGTCTTAACCTCATATACTTACTAAATCATCTATTTACACATCTTTCCACAGTCACACACGTCCCACCCACCCAACCACACACACACTCATTCACTATCCCATACAAATACTCATTTAACTAATTAATAACTAATGTAGACTTTCACATAGGTAGTAACCAACTTATGTAGTAGTTCACACAACAAGAGATAGAGCGATACAGGAATTCATACAGTTTGATCACTATCCCATATATTTAGTGAGACACTTAAAATTCGTCACTTAGACAGTCAATCACATTGGTACTAAAATCTCCATTCACGCACTTATACATGCACTCAGTCTTCAAGGCAGATTGCTATATATATATACAATACATATATATAATACATATTTAAATAACAAACCAAACCACTTTCACTGGAGGATGTCATCAGTGATGTCATCAGCGATGTCATTTGAGATGTCATCAGTGATGTCACTGACCATTTCATGAATGATGTAATATGTGACATCATCAGCAGTGGATTGCGGGCGCGTGAGTTATAGTTAGCACAACTAACTATAATGGGAGAATTTCAATGGTTTTATATGAGCGAAATGTGTAGCTAACTATAACACCCCTAAAACCTATGGTTTTCTCAGTGAATATATATATATATATATATATATATATATATATATATATATATATATATATATATATATATATATATAGAGAGAGAGAGAGAGAGAGAGAGAGAGAGAGAGAGAGAGAGAGAGATATTATTATACATCAATAAATGTATTTATTTTCATATAAAATGTACAAGTTTCTATGTTCATGACTGTATGTAAATGGGCATGTTTCTTTACGAATTTTTCTATTATGTTGTAAATATGAAAAGTCGGATTATAATGCATTCGTTAATTATTTAGGGATGCACCTGGGAGATTATGAGTACAAGTCTCCCACCATCCGCAACCGCCTGTATACTTGGCATACTGCTTGCTACTCTGATTCAAGCATGTGAATCTATGAAAGATACCCCAATACTGGATAAGAAAACAAGTTACTTACCTGTAACTACAGTTATCCAGTACTGGTATCTTTCATAGATTCACATGAACCCACCCTCCTGCCCGGAGAGTCAGTTCTCTATTTAGGGATACTTATTTCCCACTTGTGCTGACGAAAATCTGAGGAGAACTGGCTCTGCAGAGAGGGTTCTAGAGGGTGCTGGTAGCTGATTGGCTGTAACAAAAGTTTGGTTCATTTAGCATAATGATGTAGATAGGCTACTAGGATTTCGGCCTCCAGCCTTTTTCCTTGGGCCTACTACTGTTATTACCTTTCACACTACTATTTTATTTACCGTGGGACTCACGCCTCAACGACGGGGAATGATTCAGGCATGTGAATCTATGGAAGATACCAATACTGGATAACTGTAGTTACAGGTAATTAACTTGTTTTCTTTTCTGTGCTCTCTTCCCTATCCTGACTTCTGACTGTACTCTCGTGCTCTCTGACTTCTGACTGTACGATCGTGCTCTCTGCCCTATCCTGACTTCTTGCAGTACTTTCTTGTATATTTTAAGGTGTTCTCGTATGCAATAAAGAAGAAAAAATAAGCCAAGTGACATAAAACAATTGGCTAGGATCACACATTTTTGTCAAGTGGGTAAGTCTCATCAATCTCTGGTTCTCTGGTTTCACATTGAGCAATTCAGCCACTAGATTGGCATCTCTGGCTTTCTTTTATATGAAAGGTTGATGCTTTAGCTTTTTTTGCATATGAGTTTAGAGGGTGAGTTATACACACCCCAGTTGGTCATGATATTGCTGTTTATACTTTCCAAGATTTATAGGACACACTGCAGTTTTTATCACTATTGTCTAGGTGTTTTTGAGCAATTTGTAATATTATGTAATTCCTTTTCCATCCATCCGGTCTACCTGAGTAATATCCATTAGTCTTTCTTCACTCATAGTCCCCGCATTGAGCGTGAAACAACGTGCACTCGCTGAGCGTCTCCTGTCTCTCGGCATTTAAGCCGGCTGTCAGACCACACAGCCTTCTGCCTTTGAAGGAGCACTGCTCTCCGGGATGACCGATACGAAACCGCCCGCAGGTATTTCACAGTTTGGCAAGCGTGCGTTTGCCTTCGTACACGCTTTATCCCTTTGAAGTGAGGTTCAGCATCTATTAATGTTGGGTCCTTGTACTTTTCCTTTTGTATTCCTTAGAATTAATGTAGCTGACCGTTTCCGGCGGCTTTACAGTATTGTTAAAACACCACAGGGACTTTGGATTTCTCCCAGCCCGTGTAAGTTTATCCGCAGTTTTTTCAAGCCTTTGCCTACTGCGCGCCCCCAACCTGAGGTTTCTAAGCCCGGTGTTGTTTTCATTACAGATTCTTTCGCCTGATTTGTTCTCTTTAGCATGGAGCACACTTCTCACAGTAAACTTACTGCCATATGCGTTCCTTTTTAAACTCCCTTGAATGAGTCCAGATTACTAAATCCCTTTTTACCTTGCAGTCTAGGAAGTCTGCCCCCCTCCCCCACACTACCCCTGTCCTGAGGAAGACCCCCAGTAAGGTTTAACGGATACCTATAACTTTGTGGGGTCGAAACGTTGACAACCTGTTTACCTGCCAGCTTCTACCCCTACCAGATGGATTTGCACGAAGATTCTGAAAGCATGGCATTGTACTATTTATGAACATTTGTTGTATTGTACTCTGGCTCTGTGTTGAAGCCAGTACTCAGTTTTGATAAAGGTCACACGACCTTCACTTTTTCCCAATTCTTGCACCACTCTTTCACTGACACCTTCCCTCCCTCACCTTTTGGGGCACAAATGTTTCCATGAATAAGTTTTGCATATTTTCTTGATATACATTGTCAGGTGGCGCATTGTGATTAAATAATGTTGCACCCTTTCAAGTGTTTGACATTTTGTTTTTCAGATTTATTTTCTCCTTGATTCTCGTACTTACTGTTCTCCTTGTTTTTAGGTTTCGCCTGGCGATCCGCTGCGCAGCAGCGTTCGCGCATGCGAAATCTAATGTTAGAACAGTACTGGCTTTGACCCGCCTTCTCTTCCATTGGCTAGCTCCATAAATGGAGGCTAGCCATTGGAAGAGAGATCTGTCTGTCATTGCCGGAGCAGATTCGTGGGCGTTCCGGCGATTTTTACTTATCCCGCCCCTTTTAGAACGTCATTGCGGCGTGGGCGGTTGTTTTTTTTTCGTATCGGCATGTTGGTTTCATTTCCAACGTGTGCTTTGCGGGGACGGGCACCGCTGTCCGTGTGCCCGTGCCCGCCCCCCCTCCTGCTGTCTGTGTGCCCGTCCCCCCCTCCCGCTGTCCGTGAGCCCGTCCCACCTCCCGCTGTCCGTGAGCCGGTCCCCCCTCCCGCTGTCCGTGAGCCCGTCCCCCCTCCCGCTGTCCGTGAGCCCGTGCCCCTCCCGCTGTCCGTGAGCCCGTCCCCCCTCCCGCTGTCCGTGAGCCCGTCCCCCCTCCCGCTGTCCGTGAAACTTTCAGCTACTCTGGATTGCCTGACTCATATGCAGGGGGCGATAAGTAACAGAGATTTGAGTTTCTTGGGGACCTGTTGGTGACGGCTTTGGAAGAAGGAGATTAGTGCGTAGAGGTGGGAGGTCTGGTCAGATCAGGGATGATTTCAGAGAGTAGAGTAATCTGTGCACCTCCAGCGGTTCAGCTGTGCATGGTGTTCACCAGGCAACGGCGTAGCTAGAGGGATGCGGGGGGGAGCGGTCCGCCCCAGGCGGCATTATTTTCGGAGCAGCGACGTTTATAATTTGTTTGGGGACACTGACAGTGTCCAAATAAATGTTAAAGGCCGCCGTCATGGACTATCAGCGCCGCGCGGTCGCCGCCCCTACAGTGCACCCCTGTTGTGAAAACATTGCGAGATGGGCGCAGTTGGTGGCTGCTGCGGGCCCCACGTAATAGAGGTACTGTAGGTACAGGCGGGAAACAGTGGATTGACTAGCTGGGTGCCGTGCGGCTGGGATGACGGCGTGGCCCCTGTGCATCGGCAGACTGTGATCGGGTTGCCGAGGCAGGGAGGCCTAACTGTTTGTTTATTGGCCTCATAATCGCAGCGAAGTAAAAGCGGAAGGCTGCAGACCCGGTGAGGCATCCTGCTCTGCGGAGGGAGATCCAGAGCGGGTGTGGAGGCAGTGTCGCTTTCTAGCCAGTGTTGAGCCGAGGTGAGTGAGGCTAAGGGACACAGTGGGGACAGGGATCTGGTGGTCAATGCCTGTGTGCGGCTAAGGCCTGCAGGATCGCGGCGAGTTGGCCCTGACTGAAATGCAGCCTATTTTCGAGCCGACCACCGGCCGGTGGTGCAGCAGCTTCAGAGACTACTAGACTATGCTGCCTAGCTGCCCGCCCGGGCCTGGATTGCCTTGTGGGAGGGCCTACTGTGATGTGAGCCCACGTGTGCCGCGAGCACAAGTGTACCGCAGCGGCGACGTATCCCCCTGGGGTAAGAAGGTACAGTGAATTGGGACCGATGCATTGCCTGCCGTCTGAGTGTGCACGTGGGCAGACTCTCTCTATGCTGCAGGGTAATGATGCCGCCAGCCGAGTTTGGCTGTGGCCCCTAACTTCTACACATGGACATTTACGGGCATTTACGGGCAGCCCTGGGCATCGGGCCAATGTATTATGGAATTGTACAAAGAGTATTTTAGTTCTGCAGATTCTTTCATTGCCACACTTGTTTTCACTCTGACCTCGTCTTCTATTTCCTCAACAAATGTGTCTAATCTTCATTTCGGTAAGGGGCGAATAAGTGTTCGGTCTGAGATCTGTGCAGAACTTGTCCTTCGAAGGCTTGACACACGTCTGAACCACTACGACTTTTATCTTTCCAAAGTTGGTACCACGAGTACCATTGAACGATTACACTAAGTACTTAGGTATTTTTATTTTTTTGGGTAAAGTAATATCAAACTTGTGAATTTGCGGCACTGCCCCCTCGCTGTGCTTGCTTCCCTGCCTCCTCGCTGTGCTTGCTTCCCTGCCCCCTCGCTGTGCTTGCTCTCCTGAGTGTGTGTGTGGCTTTGGGTGGGTGTGTGTGGCTTTGGGTGGGTGTGTGTGGCTTTGGGTGGGTGTGTGTGGCTCAGGGTGGTGTGTGTGGCTCAGGGTGGTGTGTGTGGCTCTGGGTGGGTGTGTGTGGCTCTGGGTGGGTGTGTGTGGCTCTGGGTGGGTGTGTGTGGCTCTGGGTGTGTGTGTGTGTGTGTGTGTGTGGCTCTGGGTGTGTGTGTGGCTCTGGGTGTGTGTGTGTGTGGCTCTGGGTGTGTGTGTGTGGCTCTGGGTGTGTGTGTGGCTCTGGGTGTGTGTGTGTGGCTCTGTGTATGGCTCTCTCTGTGTGTGTGGGTCTGTGTGTGTGTGGGTCTGTGTGTGTGTGGGTCTGTGTGTGTGTGGCTCTGTGTGTGTGTGGCTCTGTGTGTGGCTCTGTGTGTGTGTGTGTGTGGCTCTGTTTGTGTGTGTGGATCTGTGTGTGTGTGTGTGGGTCTGTGTGTTTTTGTGTGGCATTTGCCAGAGATTAAACTATTGGCATGTAAATGACAATGCCATTTATGTATCTGTTTTCAAAACCAACACATAAATACAAATTTTGTCTTTTACAATGCCAATAGCTCAAACTTTTCAAAAGGCGAAACCATTGCATTGTAAATGCTTGTTAATAAATGTGTACTGGGACCCTTTTCCCTATTTGTACCTTCTTCCCATTGGCTTGCGTCATAGCTCAGGCTTTACGCTGGCTTTCTATTGTAAAGGAGACTTCTTAATCCCTCCTTGTTACCGGTCTGTCCACTTTTGGACCCGCCGACCCGGACTGGATCCTTTACTTGCGGCGTGATACTGTCTCCTTTAATTACTGGGTGAGCACTATATTTTTGTCATTCCAGCTGCGAAGCGCGATCGCACTCAATTGTCCATTCATTTTCGCACCCACCTCCCCCCACCCGCACTTCGTTGTTTTTTTCACTCTCTGCATCCGCTGGCAGGTGATCTCTTGATGCTCGAAGCCCTTTTCAAAAATCAGCAAGGCGTGTTTGGTATTGGTTAAACATTCGCTAGGGTATTCTGTTAAGCATTCAACCTCGGTTGCGTCGCTTTGCTTGTATGCTGAGTCAAAAAGGATAATATTGTGTCAGTCTGGGCGCAGCAGACAGCTCAAGTGTGCTCTGCTGTGCTCAGGGACTTGGAGCCAGGGCCTTCCGAGGCCCGTGCTCAGAAAAGCTTTCTGTCTTGCGCAGGAGCAGAGTGATCTGGACTGAATCTGGTAAAGTTTGGGGTCTCTGCTACAGAGGGACAGGCTTTTTAGGTCTCGCTTGAGTTAGCGTGCATGTACTACTCTGCGAGGCTTCTAGTAAGGACTTTCAACTCAAGACCACAAGTTCGTGCGTGTGCTTTTTTTCCTCACTGCTTTTGGCCTTTGTATGTGTCTTTCTAAGAAAGACAGCATGCAATTGGCGAAAGGCGGGTGCATGTCCCGCCTTCTCTCTCTCCTGTCCTTGGGAGCTCAAAAGCGAGCAGCAGCGCGGTCGGTGCCATCTGTTTTTAATTAGCAGTGGCGCGCTGTTTGTTTCTCCAATTAGCTTGTTTGTATTTATTTTACACTTTTTCATTAAGTGTGTGGCGATCACTGGAGCGCAGCAAAGCGAGGCGCTGACTTCTAGCTGCCAGTCCTCCAATAATACACAGGTTTCCTGCCAGCTGCAGCACCCAGGCTCCACTGCCTCCCAAGCGCCCCCCAAACAGTGAGCACTTATGGGCCTCACCAGGGTCGTGCGTTTCGCACAACTGTACAGTGATTAGTTCTTAAAGTGCTTAATAAATCAGCAAGCTTGTGTGAGACCCCTACTTGCAAAGTACCCCTTTATTCAAAATTGGGAAGTGGACGGAACTCTACAAATTATTCTACCAGAGTCGCCGAATGGGTCTGTACCGGTTAAGGAGTCCACTGTAACCCAACACACAACCTCACTGCTTCACTTATTGTTGTAAAAGTGTGCAAGAGAGGGTCTGTACTAGCGTAGCAGTTTTAGTTTGAAGTGTGAAATTGTGCAAGGAGATCAGTGTGCGCCTGCACTCGTCACAAGTCAACAGAACACTAGGGGTGCAGTGACCCCATGAGACCCCTAAAGTGTCTCTCTAGTGGTACCCAGCTTCAGGGGCCCGTGCAGTGCAAGGGGTCCGCTGATGTTGAAAATATTCCAGTGCATGACGCCCACAGAGCTTGAGGTACCCTCTCTCACTGTTAGACGTCTTCACCCCTGTAGTCTTTGAGGCTCCTAGTCTGAGAAATGGAAACACTGTGCAAAGCTCCTATCGAGGTGTAGGCGCGTCAGCAGCACTGGCCCAACCCCTCTGAGCTATCTGCGAGGTCTTGTCGGTTCCATCAGGTCATGGATTGGTGACGGGTTTTGGCCGGATGCTCTGGGTATTTTGCTATTTATGTTTTTTACGTCCAAGTGGTTTGCAAGCCTATTAACATATGCATTTACACCTCACGCCGAAAAGTGGGAAAAAAACGCAATTAATCACGTTTTGGCGATGGGCGCGTGGTGCAATAGATGTTGGAGGGTCACGGGCACTGTACAGTGATAGAGTCTGCAGTGTTGTAATCAGGTTCACTGTGCAGCGCTACACAGAGGGCTGGTTTGGTAATCCTATGAGAAGCTTGTTCTTCGCAGCGCTGGAATGGTTGCTTCAGTGTGCAAATGACGCCAGTGAGCGAGCCATGTGCCCGGGGCAGGGCTGGTATCTGAACGCAGAATTTACCATTATCTTTTGCGTTAATCTCTTATGCAACATTTTTATAGTAATAAGCATATTTCCGGAATTTTAAGGGCTTCTTCTGAGAACATTTTGTCAATCGTGGAGCCATCTAAGCGGAGAAGAGGACCAGTTACTATTGCCAATATTCTGAATGCCGTGAAATGGTCGCAAAGACCTTAGCATGTGTGTCACATACCGCCTGCTGGGTCCGATAGTTTTATTATTTGTCACTGGCACGTGCTCCCAAATCCGGGGGCACACATTTGTATTGTAAGGAGAACTGGAGACATCCCACTCCACTGGATTATACGCCACAACAGGGTGTGAAAGTCAAATTGCCTAAAACGTACTGCTTTGTGCATGAGCCGAAATAATATCCGACAAAGGTCATGTGCATGCAGTTGTGATTAAAACATGTATTAAAGGAGGGCGTGGCTTGGTGCTCGAGGAACATGGACGCACACGGGTGAAGCTCTCCGGTGCGTCTTGGAGATTTCCGCAGCGATGCTGGACGAAAACCGAGGACGGCTAAGGGACTACTGAATACTATGTGACCCTCGAAGCCTCCTTTTATTGAAAGAGACCCCTTTATTTGAGCATGTAAGTTTATTCGCGGCATTACAGTTTCTCGGCTGCAATTTTGTTTTTTGCCGCTATCGCAGAGCTTCTCTTGAACGCAAGCATAGCCTTCAATAAATGTCTCAATATGCTTCTAATGCGCCAGAAATGGGAATAAACCTGTCACAATCTACTCTAAAGCCTGGCTTTTAGGTTTTGACCTCGTATCCGATATTCCGCTGAGGTAACTTTGCAGACATATTCACATTAGCCATTTTGTGAATACCAGATACTTTTCTCACAGCAAGCATTTCTTCTCATTTACATGATTTTGACCTTGTAAACCATTACTTCATATGCCCATATCACAAAGACTTTCTTACTCCATCTTCAAATTCATTTTTGTACAGTGGGGCATCGTTTTTCTTCTTCAGGTTTTTCCTCATCTTGGATGTTTTTTCTCTCAGCATGTGTAACATTCAGCGTACCTACACCAGAAGGTAGTGTTTTTGCCGCATTTTATCGGCAGGACAAAGACTCATCATCCTCTGCCTTCTAAACCTAAGTAGACTTTTATTAAAAATTCAAAAATCTTTACTGAATTTTCCAAGTGGGAGGATTCTCTAACATCCATATCCCAAACCTCAGAATCAACAATGGATCCTTAATCCACAGCCCTGGGAAAATCCGTAACTAAGCGCCTCAAAAAGGACCCTCCCTCACCACCTAAATCGATTTTGCCAGTGTGCATGGAACTTTTGTTGGAGGAAATTAGAGCTCTCCGACCCTTTATGGAAGAGACCAATGCCAAACTGCAAATCTTAACAGACAATTAGGCACAACTTGAAACAAGAGTATCTGCAGTTGAACACAGCATTTCCTTCTTAAAAGAAACTTGTGCTAATGTTTCTCAACTTCACTCTCAGGTTTCGACGCTTCAAAATCAAGTTGAGGAATATAAAATCGCAACAGGCGAAATAATCTACGAATTTACGGCTTGGGAGAAGGTCTTGAAGGTTCAGATGCTCTTACCTTTTTAAAACTATTTCTCCCTAAGTTACTTCATATGCCAGAGGGAACTTTGCTAAACATTCAGCGGGCACATAGATAGGGACGTGTCCCATCTCATGCCTCATCTTCACAAAGGCCAAGAGGAGTCCTCTGATACTTCTTAGAATACACAGACTTATTGAAAGTATTAGCGGCGGTCAAAGCTTCTCCAAGAATTACGTGGCTCCTCTTTATTTTTTGCACAAGACTATGCTAAAGCTACTGCTAACAGACGCAAGGCTTTTCTCAACATGAGAGTAGATCTTCGCTCAATAGGAGCCCGTTATTGCCTTTTTCATCCCTGTATATTCAAAGTTAGGTCCACAAAGTTTCATAAACTCATGCAAAACAACTGCTATGGATACCTCAGGGCCCTCTCATTAATTCAAAGTTTGACTTTGTATTTCTTCTTTGCAAGATGCTCAGATTATATCCTATTCTTCATAATAGTTGGTTATTTAAGAAATTAATTTCTCTGAGATCAGATATGTTACGTTATTCTCTTTCAGGTTCAATTTATGTTAATTTGTTCTTTGTCATCTTTGGTTTAATTTGTTCTTGATTGTTCTTGTTTTCATCCTAACTTTACTAATTTTCATCCCCACATATCCATATCACTTTAGTGTGGTCTCTCCTCGATTCTCCGTTTGGCTGACCCCGGATGTGCTGTCTGTTCCATGTGGTTTCACCCCCCGTGTCTCCCTGATTCTTCTTTATGTTGGTATGTCATCTTACTATACTTCCTCTTTATCTTTGCTCTTACTCTTCCTTCTTTCCTCCTATTCAATCATTTCTCTTTTTCTTTTCTGTGGTGTCATCAATTTCTTTGCTATTCTCACCTTTTCTTATAATGATCTTTCTTTTCCTCCAGCTATACTCGATATTGCTATTGTTATTCTCCAGCAATCATTTTTGTCACCAATGTCTCATTTTGTTTCTCTGACTTATCCAACGACATTTCTTATTATGCAGCTTTTAATTCCATTGCTTTCTCATTTCAGTTATATTGTTTGTTTTTATCATAATCCATTCATTTGTTTCTACTTATGCTAATCATTATGACTCTACACTTGAGGCTTTCCTTCTCTCATGTCTTTTACTACTGTTTTACTGAAATGGTCTGTTATAACTCAATCTCCTCATTTAGTGTTTTTTCTAATCTGTCATGCCGTTAAAATTAGTATTTTATAAAATATGGGGATTAAATTCTTATATTAAAAGACAAAGAGTCTTAACCCATCTGGCTAAATTAGATGCAGATAGAATATTTCTCAAAGAGACTCACCTTACAGAAATTGAATCATTAAAATAAAAAAAGGTTGGGTGGGAGAATTATTTTTTTCAAAGGGTGATGGCAAACGCAATGGAGTAATGATATTATGTCGCAAGACGTTTCAGGTTACATTAATTTCACAAGACTCTGATATTGTAGGTCGCTGGCTTAATGTTAAACTGTTGTTGAAGGATGTTCCAGTCTCTCTTTTTAATGTTTACGCTCCTACTGGTGGTGATTCCTCTTTTTGGCCTGCATTAACCAAACAAATTACTCTCTGTATGGAAGATAACTTCATACTAGCAGGTGACTGTAATCAGATCTTTGACCCATTTATTGATCGGAACTCTAAAGTCTCATTTATTCCTAATAAGCCGCATAAATCCTTTGTTCATGCTATTACTCACCACAAACTCCTAGATGCTTGGAGATTATGCAATCCAACCATAAGAGAATATACCTTTTATTCCCCAACCCACCACTCTCAGTCACAAATTGATTACTTCTTTGTATCCCATAACATATTGCAAGCACTTATGAGTGAAGAAATAGGACCTATATTATTATCGGGCCATGTCCCTGTTTCGGTCTACCTGGATATCCTGCCTAAACCCAAAACTCCTAGAAGATGGCGTTTTAATAACTCTCTTCTTCCTTCACCACCTTTTTAATGACTATTTCTCAATAAACCAAACGGACTCTCTACCCTTTTCAACGGTCTGGGATGCCTTTAAGGCCTCAGCGAAAGACTTCATTATAAACTATGTTGCTAGAAGATGCAATATCGCACGCAAGGGCACTCTATCTCTATTTCCGGACATAAAGAAACTGGAGCATTCTTTTTACACATCTAACTCAAAAGATGTTCTAGATACTCTTATAAAAGCAAAGTTACAGTTCAACAAGGAGTTAACAGATAACGCCTTGTTATACTTACTAAAATCTAGTGCGAAGTTTTACGGTGGTAAAAACAAAGCGTGGAAAGTTTTGGCTAATTATTTAAAAACCAGGAATAACAAGCTAAATATTGAATCTATTTTTGATGAACACTCTGTCTTAAAATTTAAGGATGCAGAAGTTTTGAATGAATTTTCTTTGTTTTATGAATCATTGTACTCCTCAGAAACAAATCCCACAGATTCCATGCTGTCGCATTTCTTTTCAACTATACACAATCCTCATCAAACTCCTCCTGATTTG
Source organism: Lissotriton vulgaris (assembly GCF_964263255.1). Lineage (NCBI taxonomy): Eukaryota > Metazoa > Chordata > Amphibia > Caudata > Salamandridae > Lissotriton > Lissotriton vulgaris. Next base: position 70,133 of record NW_028248177.1, read on the forward strand.
TCTACCTTAGATTCTGACATAACACAGCAGGAACTTTTAGACGCTCTCCAACATCCTAAAAAAGACAAAGCACCTGGTCCAGATGGATTCACTGTTGAATTCTTCATACACTTTTCCAAATTATTATTACCCAAATTACACCTTTTAATCCATTCCTTTTGCTCCCTAGGGAAATCTGCTGGATCTTTCTCAGAGGCACACATTTTTCTCATACCTAAAGAAGGCAAAGATCCAAAATACTGTAAAAACTAAAGACCCATATCCCTGGTTAATATAGACTATAAAATCTTCTCCAAAGCGTTAGCACTTCGGTTAGACTCCCATCTACCAACCATATTAGGTAAGGAACAGTCCGGCTTTATTAAAGGGCGGGTAATCACAGACAATATGCAACATTTCTTTAACATCTTATCTAAAACTTCCCACTAAAACATCCTTTGGCTGCAATAGCACTAGACGCAGAGAAAGCGATTGATAGAGTTGAATGGCGTTACCTATTTTATACCCTTAATTGGTTTGGTTTTGGCCCTAGATTTATATCCCTAATCTCCCTGTTATACTCTAACCCACGCGCTGCTGTATGCGCCAATGGTCTAGTATCATCATTTTTTTACCTCGGAAGAGGAGTGCGACAGGGATGCCCTCTATCACCCTTTATTTTACAATTTCGCTCTTGAACCGTTCATTTCAAAAATTTGCCAAAACACACACATACATGGTTTTGAAACTCCCAAGTCTCATGTTAAAATTGCGGCATATGCTGATGACAGTTTGCTTTTTATTTCAAACTCTAGTGATTCGAACCCCGCCTTCTTGGCAGAGGTTCAGTCCTTTTCCTCAATTTCTGGATACAAACTAAACTATGATAAATGCAAGATTCTACCCTTGACTAAATATACTTTTAAACACGATTTCTCTACCACAAATTTTGCATGGAAATCTGATCATGTTAAATATTTAGGATTACATTTAACACCCACAATTCAAGGCACAGTGGCTATATGTATGAATAAATGCATTTAAAAAAATGTCAGAACTTACAGCTAAATGGCATCCCCTCTACTTATCCTGGTGGGGTCGCCTGGACACTATAAAGATGATGCTTTCTCCTATTGTAATATATACCATCTCCAACATTCCAGTCCCCATTTCACCCAAATTATTTAAATCCATTAATTCCATACTTTCTTCCTTTTCATGAAGTAATAAAAAAATCTGTATGTCTATCTCCAGACTAATTAGTCCTGAAAGGGAAGGGGGGGTTAATTTTCCTAATTTTCCTGCTTATCAAAAAGCAATTCTACTGCGCCAAGCCTCATATTGGTTACTTGAATCCACAGCAGAATGTCCTTTATGAACATTAGTTCAAAACTCGTTTTTATCTCCTTTTTCTTTTCAGGAATACTTATCTTTTTCACGCAAACCCCCAAACCTATCTACTCCCTTATTTAAGCTTACTGCTAAACTTCTCAATCCAATTTATAACACAACCCATGAGACTCTTGATTTCTTCCTTTGCTCAACTATATGGCATAACAATACTTTGCTAATACGCAATAAACCTTTTTATTGCAAAACGTGGAGACAAAAAGGGTTGATTTGGGTAAACTAATTATTTTTACACTCAGAATTCATCTCCTTCTCCTCACTCAAGCAACTATATGACCTTCCTACTTCATTTATTCCCAAATATCACATTCTCAGGAAATCTGTATTAGACACATGTACTCGATTAGCTAGTTCGTCTATTACAGGCTCCACTAGCAATGTTTCTAAGGATTTATCCACCTTACTGCATACTTCACTCAAGGCGTCTAACATATATACCTTTCTACAATCCACTGTTAGGATTAGGCACAAATCAAATATAGAGATTGCTTGGGATAACAATTTCAAAGAATCCTGGTCCTTGTCCATGTGGCGCAATATTTGGCTCAAGATACGCAAGTCTTCAAGAGCTGCTAGTCTAACCCAAACGTTGTTCTACATATATAATAGGCTTTTATTATCCCCAAGTACTTTACATAAAAGATTTCCTAATGTACCAGATACTTGTTGGAGCTGCACATCTCCAAATGCCGATTTATTCCATATGCTATTTTCATGTTCCCTCATACAAAATGTTTGGAATCGTGTTTGGGCACAAATTAATTTCATTTTTGATACCACCTTCCCCTTCTAAGTTACAGATTTCATTTTAGGTCGCCTTTCACCAATATGGAGCACTTATACTTTTAATGTCAAGATCATTGGTTTTCTAATAGCAGCTGCATTTCAGCAAATAACACAGAATTGCATAGATTTCACAAAAATCTCTTATAAAACCTGGTGGTATGATGTATGCCATAATCATAGATTAGATACTTTCCTTACTTATCCTATACACATGGCTACAAAGCATATTCAATTATGGTCACCAATTACGTTTTTTGATAAATGTGCCAAGCAGAATCCCACGTTGCTTCCCTCTCAGCAAGAAGTACTCAAACCCTCATAAAATTTCCCAATCATCCTTATTAATTTTACTCTAATTCTAAATTTAAACATATATTAAATTATTTAGTATCTTTTCACTGCTGTTGTTTGTTCTTATCATTTTTATGTATTATTGCTGGAGCACACATGTGATGTAATGATTCGTGACTTATCATCTGTATTGTAAAATGACACCTTTATACTTTTGAATAAAATCTTTTCTTCAACTGAAAATAAAACATGTTTCAAAGCAATTGCGGTCTCTCTCGCAGACATCAAAGTGCGTGTTTAACGTCATTGCTTTTCCCGGGCTGAGGGGACTAAATGAAGCGCGTGCATTGTTTGAAAAAATTATCTGAATTTGCTGCATATCAAATGTACACGCTCATTGAAGTGAAACAGGTGCGATTTGCACACCTTCTTGGTTTTTAGGTTTCGACCTGGCGAGGGGCAAGTGCCCCTCCCAGTTTGAAAACTTTTGTTTTCAGTAGGGATGTTCAGACCGCCTCTGTTTCCAATTGGCTAGCTCCATAAATGGAGACTAGCCATTGGGAGACAGAGGCTGTCAATCACGCTTTCTCGGGAAAACGCGATTCAGGGGCGTTTCTCAGACTTTTTTTAAGTCCCGCCCCTTTGTCCCGGGCCGCGCTGTGATTGGCTGCCGGCCCGGGACACCTCCTTGACATCATTCCCCGGGCCGCGCTGTGATTGGCTGCCGGCCCGGGACCTGACTTGTTTTTTTTTTGCCAATACAGCAATGATAGCGAAACCACAACTCCCAGAAAGCAACTGGCGGTTGGCTAAGCACCAGGAGGCGCTGAATGTCACGGAGATACTTGGCAGATATGCAGCCAGCGCTTAAAGGGCCGCGAACCGATAAGGGCAAGTTGTGAGGAAAGACGATACACATCTTAAAGGGCAACACCATGTAATACAAAGTAAGGAGAGGAACCCGTTTGTCGTCTCTACAGGCTCGCACTGGTGCTATCCCTCTGCCCAGTGCTCGCTCTCCTGACACCTGGCTTACTCCCTTGGGTATATCGCTCTTTAAGACAAGTAGTCTCCGAGGGAGTGACAGGACCGCACTGGGACTGGTGGTGACGTTCCAGGAAGTCACGTGGCTGCCGATAGCTTCTGCCTGGTTCCCAGGGGAGCAGATCAGTCAAAGTCTGCCGGCTTCGAGAGGCAGGAGCGCGTGTCTGACCCGGTGCGGCAGGAGCTGGAAGTGTAGAGGAGTGCTGAGCCCCAGCGGCATCTGCGCACGCGGAGACCTGAGGAGACGCACCTGTGCCAGGTACTGACCACTTCCATCAGACACCTTCCCCTACTGGCGCCTGCGCCACCTGAAACTGAAACTCACCTCGCGTGAGGCTCGCAGGGTCCGCACCTCACCAGAGAATGATACCCAAGCACAATCGCCTTACACCCAACCCCATCACCTCGCACTCACCTAATACCAATCTACTGAGACAATCACCCCTAAAGAGCACGCACCCTCACCAGAGACTTACATCAACCACGTGAGAAAATCACCTCACACCAACCAACTGAGACTATCACCCTTGCAGCCAGGGCACGCACTCACGCATACACAAACCGAGAATCGCAGCAAGAGCGCCTTAGATACACACATCACTACGCTGCTAACCTCGCCCTGTCTAGTGACCTCGCCCTGTCACACCCAGACTACAAACACCGGAGCTCCACGCACACTTTTCATACCAGCACAACTCAACCTACAGTGAAACTTCCCAGCACGCCGCCCCTGGGTGTGGAGAGCAATCCGTGTTGCATAAAAATGAGCATTGGAGGCACTTGCATCGCACTAGCAGCCCCAAAGGTTCACACGCAGAGCAGCGACAGTCGCAGGTTCTAAAAATGCACAGGTGCACACCACAATTAACAACCTGTGCTCAAATATACGCGCAAGACCCAGGTCACACAAACACAATGACTCTAAATACCACCACAACTCAAGTTGGGCACACGTCATTGATCAGGAGCCTATGCTTTCTGTACACCCATCTTACATGTGTACAGGGCGTGCAGGACATTTGTGTCCTAAACACAAAAATAGCACATAATTATTTAGATATGGGCGAGCCACTGAAAGCTCGAGCCTGAAGCCTGGCTCGGGCTCAGTTCGCGGTCCTTATGGAAGCTCGAGCCGAGCTTTCATATGGCTTCTGCCTGCCTTCCTCTCTTTATTCCGGACGTAGCCTTACTGCTAGGTGTGGGGAACTGGGGACTCAGGTTCGAGTCTCGGATCGGATCAACACCCAGTGATTCTGGGCAAATCATTTAATCTCTGCTGTCTATGTAAGCAACGTGTGTGTGTAATGTAAGGTGCTCATGTAAAGCGCTCCATTTTAGGTCGAATTCACACTACATTTCAAAAACTGCAGAACAGTGCACAGAGTTAAAAACAAAGCCTTAACAAAGAGGGAAGACAAATAGATGTCTTTTTAATGGCACAAAGTGGATCCAGAAAACATGGTTACATTGTGTCTTCCCCGCTTAAATTGTGTGATTTTAGGCACATATTTTATTTCACCAAAACTCTTTTTTTTATTCAATATCACTTATGAAGGCACTTCCAAATGTGTGAGTTCCAAATACCAGTTGTACAAAACTATCACTTTTAATTCTTATCGATTCAGTGCTATGGGGTGCCCTATTAATGTCAAAGTTTCCACATGTTAAATAATTCGTTTTATGCATTTTGAAGAGACTTCATCAGATTTTAAGTTATATTTGTAGAATGATTTACATAACATTTATTTTCTGTGCTCGGCTCGTGCACGGGTTGTAAGATCCGAGCCAGACCCTTGTCTCAACGCTACCCTGTTAATTTGTCTAAAATGATTGCACGTATATATACATAACATGGCTATCACTGCAGGCTCTCGGCCCCTGACACCTGTGAGAGACTAGTCTGCACTCACAGCCAGTCACTGAGCCGATGAAACAGCCTCTTGCATAAAAACAAAGTCCTCCATATAATACGAGCGCACTGAAAACAGACAACAACATCTTGATAAAGGGTGGTGCCTCGATTTGGCTGATAATGTAACACTTGAGTTTGGCTGGTGACATCAGGAGTGATTTACTGGCATTCACCCGCTGTGTTTATTTCACCTGGCAGGATCTGTAACAGTCATGTCTTTGGTTTGGGAAAAGCACACCAGCTCAGGGCTGATTAGGTGAGGTATACCTAGGCAAGACTCCATTTTGTTCTGGTGCCCTTTTGTTTTGTCTGCTTCTCTTTAACTGTTTGTAAATGTGAATTAATTTAGACTTTTCGATTCTCCAGGCCAGTGACTGGCAGCCTCGGGCCTCGATGGAGCCTCCTGCCCTGGGATGCCGTAAACTGCGTGAACAGGAACACCCAGCAACAGTGGCTGCTTTGCACACGCAGTGTTGACTTGAATGTTGAGGTAACTACATGACACCAGCATCACCAGTGCATTGGAAGCATGCACTGGCGCGAGCCTGTCACTGGAACAAGCAGATTTTTGGGAACCCCAAAGGCTCAAATTCTGGGTTCTACGCCCCTGGACACCCCTGGAACCCCATCCCATGATTCATAGAAGGTGCGGTTTACATCAGTGAGGACTGGCATGCTTAGAACCTCGACGCAGAGCCCTGTATTATGAAAAATCTCAGCATTTTTTCTTAACCCAGGACTGCACATGGGCTGTTTGCGTCCGAAAGAGAGTTATTTGCCTTCAAAATAGGAACTGAGCCCTCAAGGCTGAGAGGAAAGGCCTGCTGCCCTCGCACGCAGATGAGATTACTTCTTCCCCAGCCTGGATTATACCTGCCTGCGTAGTGTGGCTGCCAGAACGACCCCTGCCTGCGCACCTCTTGGTGAAGCTGAACCGCCTTCACACGGGTTGGGAGTTGTTGTTGTCCTTTCCACATTCTATCAAAGGACCCTTCAACTGCCACCACTGCTGCTTCTCCTGCTACACAGGACCACCTTGAACCCGACCCAGCGCTGCTGCTGCTCAGAAGAGCACAAATAAACTAGACCCACCCAGAACCACTCCAGTGCATCCTGCTCAATGCCCGATTCCTCAGCAAAAACATCACGGAAATCTGTGATACCATCACCAACCTCGCTCTTGACGTGGCCTTCATTATTGAAACATGGCTCAACCCCACCTCGAACCCCGACATCGCCACCGCCTCTCCCGATGGCTACAAGATGATACACCGAGAACACACGGCAGGGGCATAGCCATAATGTTCAAGGAAAGCATACAATGCTCCCCCACCAACGACGACCCAACACCCCTCATAGAACACATCAACTTCTGACTACAAATCAATGCCAAGACCACAAAAAGACTGTGAAGCAGGGGAGAAGGCCAGAACCTGTATTTTTTGTGCGTCTTTAAATTAGCGCTAGACCAAACTTTTTTTAGTTCATTTGATCTGGTACTTTATTTATACCTTTTCTTCAACTTCTTTTTAAAACTTTTTGTTGCATATTCAAAACAGGAAAAGACAATAAAGTGTATATACAGAAAAAGCTTATGTACATATGATTAACAAAACATTGAACGACAACATTGTGTTTTTAAATACACAATATAGACAAAAATAAATGTGAAGAATAATTAATTAAAAAAATCATAAACAAATCATCCTACTATCTTAGAAGCCTGTGTTGTCTTTAACTTCTAAATCGAGATCCTATTTCAAATATAGATATTATTTCATAGATATTCTACATATGTTATACATTTCAATTAAGAAAAAGTGGGAAAACACAGGGAAAACATTGGTGTCATATACGTGGGACTTATCCTCTATATATAGACCAAAAATGAGCTCATAATTCCTCCATGGACGTATCGCGAATCATGATAAAGCCAATGCGTTTCGAGTCTCTGATATTAAATATACGGACTCTCATCAGGACTCTTGGTTTTTAGCAGCACTGGGTTTCTGGACAATAGTGTGTATTTTGTCCGTTCCATTTTCTTTATCTTTTCCTCCAGCCAGGGTTATTTAATTAAGGGCTTCTTTGCCTATTAAAGGAGTGATAAGGGCCCTGTTTGGTGAGAGGGATAAGTGCTTGCTGCTGTCCTGCCCCCCCCTTGTTCGTGCTTGCTGTCCTGCCATCCCCCCCCCCCACTGTCCGTGTCTCAGTTCCCATCCCCCTCCATTGCTTTTTTAATGTTCCGTTCCACATTCTTAAGGGCCCTGTTTGGTGAGAGGGATAAGGCGACCATGAAAGTATTCTCCCGCTCGTCTGCTTTGCCACATGTTATATCTGCAGATATAGGGCTTCGAAATGAGTTGGCCGCCATTTCTGAGCCACATTATCATAACCGGTCATTTCCGCTGACATTTACCAGCTGCTTTGAATTGTGGGTCAGGGGCAGTTTTGGAGGGGTGAGCAAGGGCCTGGAAGGGCAGAAAAGACGCTATGGGAGAAGTATCTGCTCATCCCGTGGCTCCGCAGAGACTGGGCAGTTGCTGGGCATACCTCTGCCCGCAACCCATGCCCGTCTCCAGCCACAGTGTTAGTCTGGGCGGAGCTTGTTAAAGTGGCCACTGTTAACTTCCGGTCGGGAGACACAGGAGCATGGAGAGGGTGCTCTGCCTCAGTGAGGCCCATTAGTGCCAGCTTTAGGGTGGTGCGACTGGTTCTGAGGGGGCACACGTTGCATGACAGGCTGATGCGAGATAGGAGCAGCCTGCAGGATCTTTGTGTACACTTATCAAGCGATAATAACAAAGGAGTGATAACTCTGGTGATTAATGAACTTGATGGAGAAATCAGTGATTTGTCTACTCACAGATCTGACTCGTGATAAAATAGGGTTAATGTTCCCACTGCAAAGCACAAAGTGTATCATGCAGCTCGCAGTTTTAAATGTGTGTGTGTGACTCTGGGTGTGTGTATGTGTGGCTCTGGGTGTGTGTATGTGTGGCTCTGGGTGTGTGTATGTGTGGCTCTGGGTGTGTGTGTGTGGCTCTGGGTGTGTGTCTGTGGCTCTGGGTGTGTGTGTGTGGCTCTGGGTGTGTGTGTGGCTCCGGGTGTGTGTGTGTGTGGCTCTGGGTGTGTGTGTGGCTCTGTGTGTGTGTGGCTCTGGGTGTGTGTGTGTGTGGCTCTGGGTGTGTGTGTGGGGCTCTGGGTGTGTGTGGCTCTGTGTGTGTGGCGCTGGGTGTGTGTGTGTGTGGCTGGCTCTGTGTGTGTGTGTGTGTGTGGCTGGGTCTGGGTGTGTGTGTGGCTGGCTCTGGGTGTGTGTGTGTGGCTGGCTCTGGGTGTGTGTGTGTGCCTCTGGGTGTGTGTGTGGTAGTAATTGCTGTCTGCTGAGCTCGTCCGTAGGGTACAATAGGTCTCACATATGCGAGAGATGAAGCTAATGGCAATGTAAATGACAATGCCATTTATTTATCTGTTTTCAAAACCAACACATAAATACAAATTTTGTCATTTACAATGCCAATAGCTCTAACTTTTCCAAAGGCGAAACCATTGCATTGTAAATGCTTGTTTGTCTTGGAGTAGGAGGCTTATGTTTTTATTCAGTGACCTTGGCAGAAGTTACACACACTGCCGGGTGGAGTCCACACGCAGGTCTAACGCCCAAGACTGCCAGGCCTTGTGCTCGTGGACAGAAAGGAGGGATGGCGC